>NW_006928385.1:0-1192 GCF_000298275.1 Orycteropus afer afer
TATTTCAATGTTTTTAAATTTATTAAGGCTTGCTTTATGGCCTAACATATGGTCTATCATGGAAAATGTTCCATGTGCACTGGAGAAGTATGTATATTGTGTTGCTGTTGGGTGAAGTGCTCTGTAGTTGTCTGTAAGGCCAAGTTGGTGGATTGTATTGTTTAGCTCTTCTACATCTTGTTTGAGTTTCTTTCCAGTTGTTCTATCTTTCATTGAAAGTGGTGTATTAAAGTCTCCCACTATGACTGTGAAATCATCTATTTGGCTTTTCAACTCTTTTAAAGTCTGATTTATGTATTTTGGGACTCTGTCATTGGGTCCAGAGATATTTATTATGCTTATATCTTCATGATCAATTGGTCCTTTAATCATTATATAATGTCCTTCCTTGTCTCATATGGTGGTTTTTGTCTGAAAGTCAATTTGATCAGAAATTAATATTGCCACTCCTGCTCTCTTACAGTTACCATTTGCTTGATATACCTTTTCCACCCTTTGATTTTTAGTGTATTTTTGTTTTTATCTCTAAGGTGTGTCTCTTGTAGGCAGCATTTTGATGGATTTTGTTTTCCTATCCAATCTACAACTCTCTGTCTCTTGAGTGGTGCATTTAATCCATTAACATTCTGTGTAATTATTGACAAATATTACTTGGTTGCTGTCATTTTGTTATGTTTTTTTCATGGTGTCCCTGGTTTCTTTTTTTAATTTTATTTTCTGTGCTGAGTTCATTATGTTTATGAATCATGTTTCAATTCCTTTGTTGCTGTTGTTTCAGTGTTTGCTGAATATTTGTGTTTTTCCTCTTTTTTACTGTGATGTGAAGGTTTATCATTTTTCTTTGAGGTTACCCTGTGATTTATAATTTTCTCCCTGAGATTAGAACAGTCCATTTTATCTTACAACTCTCTTGACTTCCTTACCATTTAGAAGTTCTGTAACTACACAGTCTTTTCCCTCTTTTTGGTTTGTAGTTGTCCTCACTTGCCAATTGACATTTCTGGTTCCCTGTTTACTGTCTTGTAAGCTTGTTTTACTTTGGATATGTCCATAGCTGTGGTTTTGGGTTATGTCATCTTGTGTATTAATGGTCGATTGTTATTTGCTATTTTTGGTTCTCTGTTCAAAGGACTCCCTTTAGTATCTCTTGTAAGGTTGGTCTGGTTTTAACAAATTCTCTTAGTTTCTGCTT
>NW_006928385.1:2075-2517 GCF_000298275.1 Orycteropus afer afer
CATTGTTGTATTTAGATCTCTGTTAACTGTTTGTGAAGAGCAGCCAAGGGTGATTCAGGCTCTTCTTGGTGGTTTTTCATCAGTGACCCATTGGTGGAGAACGGGGTAGTGGTTCTCGTTCAGTAAGTGAAGTAGCAGGAGGTGTGGGTGTAGTTGTGTCTTATGGGGACTGTTCCTGTCTCCCACTCAGTTAGACAGCAATTACAATTGAATAACAATAAAAAAACTAAAAGCCCATGGACAAAAAAGAAACCATGTAATCACACAGGAAAAATAGCCAAAAAAGAAAAGAAAAGAAAAAAGGGAATAACAAGAAGAAAAAAACTAGAAAACCTGCAATAACTGGGGATAGTGCACTAAGAGAAAAAAGGTAGAGAAGGAGAATAATGAAGGAATAAAATGGGAAAAATACAAAAAGAAAAACAAGGAACAGAGTTAACCA
>NW_006928385.1:2863-3435 GCF_000298275.1 Orycteropus afer afer
AATAAAAAAAAAATCAGTGGGGCCAGGGCAGGGCACCCAGGCTCTGTCTGAGCACACAGACTCTGGTGGAGTTCCTGTGGGCCCAGAAGGTAGGTGGGAGTGGGGGATGGCTCCAACTTCATTTACCAAGCGGGTGTCGGGTATAAGAGTAACAAGAGGAATGTCGTACCTTTTCAGTCTTGCAGGTCTGGAGTGTCCTTGGGTTTGCTGGAAAGCAGAACGTGTTTTTAAGCCCCAGGAATCTGTGAGAACACTGTCTCTTTAAATATCCAAAATAGTCAAGCCACATTTAAACATTCAAAATGGCGATGCCCTCCTGACTGGCTGAAGTCCACAGCTCAGCCCGCCTTTCTCTTCACCTTCTCCGTTTATTCCCCAGGCATCAGAGCAGTCCTCTGTTCAGTCCCTGCCTAGCAGGGCTGATTTTTAGGTTAATTCTTAGGTCTTACCACCACTAGGGGATCTCCAAGCTCTCTGTGCCGTCAGGGTCGCTCAGGCTTGCTGCCACACTGCAGCTCCTTTTTTTGGTATTTTCATGCAAATTCTTCTGCTAGTTGGGGTTTAGTCCACTT
>NW_006928385.1:6395-7487 GCF_000298275.1 Orycteropus afer afer
AACCCACCAGCCACTCCTCGGAAGGAAGATGGGGCAATCTACTTCCGTAGTGATACTGCCTTGGAAACCCAAGGAGGGGTCGCTATGAGTCGGGTCGACTCGACGGCACATAACAACAATAACAACAACCATTCATAAATCCCCAGAAGTTTTGTAGATGGGCATTTGCGTTAGACTGAGAAGCTTCTTTCATTCTACTGTGGTTTTGCCACTAATAATGCTCTGGGCCACAACACCTTTGCAAGGGAAAGGAAAGGGGTGACCAAGCCTATTAGTGTGGAGAATCATATTCCAGGAGACCAAGCGTCCAGCATGTGATTGCTGGAAGAAACATTGGGGTCATATGGTCCACAACCTTTTTTTTTTTTAATTATTTATTTTTGGTTGAAAATATACACAACACATATACCAACTTAACAGTTCTACATGTGCAATTCAATGACATCAATTTCATTCTTCAAGTTGTACAACTATTTTCACTCTGCTTTTTTGAATTGTTCCTCTCTTACTAATAAAATTTCACTGCCTGTTAAACTTCCTATCTAAACTTTCAAGTTGCTGTTATCAATTTGATCCCATGATGCTCAAGGCAGATATTCCTTACTAATTAAGCTAAATTATTGTTTAGTTTAAAGAAGAATCCAGGGGTAATTTTGGTTTAAAGTTTAAAGATTGTCTCAATCTATCTATAAGTCTCTTAGGCTGTACTGTCTTTTTTTATTCACTTTCCATACAGCAGTTCACATGCACTTTGTCTCATGACATTGACCACAGTTTACCACAGTGCAACAGCTCCCCTCCCACTTCCTTCCCATAGTTACCCCTTCCCAGTGTTCATCCCTCCATGCCCTCCTGCCCCCTGAGCTGTCTCCCAGTGCATAAGCAGCCCTTCTTTCTCCCATGATTGTTCTCCCCAAGGAGTGTATCTACCTGAGGTAAATGTTCAACTCATATGCCTGTCTTTTATTTGGCTGGAAGCCAGAGGTGTGGGTTCAATTCCAGACCTGAAGGGCAGCTAAGGGACATAGTCTCAGAGGTTCCACCAGGCTCTGTTGGACCAGCAAACCTGGTCCCCCCATCCTTTTTTTTTTT
>NW_006928386.1:0-1184 GCF_000298275.1 Orycteropus afer afer
GCTAACCAGAAGGCTGGCGGTTCAAACCCACCAGCCACTCCTTGGAAGGAAGATGGGGCAATCTACTTCTGTAGTGATACTGCCTCAGAAACCCAAGGAATGGTCGCTATAAGTCGGGTCCGACTCGATGGCACATAACAACAACAACATGGCTAGAAAAGCCACACTATGTAATTTACTACACCGCATAGAACCTCTTCAACAAAGGAATGCGGACCCAATTAACATAGATACAGAAGATAATCCTGGAGACCTGAGTTTTGAAAGGAAGGATCCAGAAGTGGACTAAATTCAAACTAGTACAAGAACCTGCATGAAAACAATTAAAAAGGGGACATATGGAGCTGCAGTCTGTCAGTGATCCTGATGGCATGGGCAGCTTGCATATTGTCAAGTGGCATTAGGAACTAAGAATTAACCTAAAAGCAGGCCCTGCTAGCCAGAGGTTACAGGGAGAACTGCACTGGTGAGTAAAAGGGGAAGCAGAGAAGAGAGGAGATAGGCAGAGCTATGGACTTTTGCCTATCTGGAGGATGCAGCCATTTTGAATATTTATAAGCAGTTTGACCATTTTGGATATTTAAAGCAACAGCATTCTCTCAGATTCCAGGGACCTAAGAATAGAGTCCACTTGCCAGGAACTGCAAGGACATTACAGACACAAACGACTGGAAAGGTGTGATATTCCCCTTGTTACTCTTATACCCCACACCCTCTTGGTGAACAGAGGTGTAGCCATCCATCCCAGTCTGTGTGCTCCATGGAGCCTGGGTACCCTTCGCTACCCTGTCCAGACATTTTTTTTTTCCTTTTTTTCAGTTGATTTGTTTTTGTCTGTTTTAAAATTATTACTACTATTATTATTATTATTTTGTTCATCCTTTTAATTATTATTCTTTAGTCTTCCCTTCCCAGGTTCTAGTTTTCAACTTTTTCTCTCTTCCCTGTTCCTGATTCTCATTTTTTTCCTTCCCATGGTTAACCCAGTTCTTTGTCTTTCTTTTTGCATTTTTCCCTCATTATACTCCTACTCTACCTCTTTGCTCTTATTGCACCCTCCCCAGATATTGTGGGGGTTTGTTTGTTTTGTTTTGTTTTGTTTTTGTTTGTTTGTCTTTTCTTTTCTTTTTTCTTTTCTTTTTTTTTTTTTTTTTTTGATGGTTTTTAATCCTTGTTTTTGTCTA
>NW_006928386.1:3065-4462 GCF_000298275.1 Orycteropus afer afer
GTCAAGAGAGTTGCAAGATAGAATGGACTGTTCTAAACTTGGGGAGAAAATTATAAATCACAGGATAACCTCAAAGAAAAAAAATAAACCTTCACATCACAACAAAAAAGAGGACAAGCACAAATATTTAGCAAATACTAAAACAATAACAAAGGAAATTATAACACAATTCATAAACAAAGTGAGCTCAGCACAAAAAATTATACAAAACAAAGAAACCAGGAACACCAGGAAAAAACACATAACAAAATGACAGCAACCAACTCATACTTGTCGATAATTACACTGAATGTCAATCAAGAGATGGAGAGTTGCAGACCGGATAAGAAAACATAACCCATCAATATGCTGTCTATAAGAGACACACCTTAGAGACAAAGACAAAGACAAAAATAGACTAAAAATTAAAGGTTACAAGGTATAGCAAGCAAATGGCAACCAAAAAAAAGCAAGAGTAGCAATAATAATTTCGAATCAAATTGGCTTTCAGACAAAAACCACCATAAGGGTCAGGGAAGGACATTATATAATGATTAAAGGATCAATTGAACAAGAAGATATAACCATAATAAATATCTCTGGACCCAATGAAAAGTCCCTAAAATACATAAATCAGACTTTAATAGAATTGAAAAGGCAAATAGATGACTCCACAATCATAGTAGGAGACTTTAATACACCACTTTTAGTGAAAGATAGAACAATTGGAAAGAAATTCAACAAAGACGCAGAAGAGCTAAACAGCACAATCTACCAACTTGGCGTTATAGACATCTACAGAGCACTTCAACCAACAGCAGCACAATATACATTCTTTTCTAGTACATATGGAACATTTTCCATGATAGACCATAGGTTAGGCATAAAGCAAGCCTTCATAAACTTAAAAACATTGAAATACTGCAAAGCATCTTCTCAGGTCACAATGTTATCAAATTAGAAATCAACAATAAGAAAATCAATGGTAAAAGAGCAAACACATGGAAACTGAACAACATTCTCTTTAAGAAAGACTGGGTAAGAGAAGAAATAAAAAAATGAAATTAAAAAATTCCTTGAATCCAACAAGAATGAAAACATATACCAAAATCTTTGGGACACAGCAGAAGCAGTGATCAAAGGTCAATTTATAGCAATAAATTCAAACATCAAAAAAGAAGAAAGAGCCAAAATCAACTTTAAACCAGCATCTCCAACAATTAGAAAAAGAACAGGAAGAAAAGCCAACAGTCACCAGAAGAAAGGAAATAATAAAGATACAAACAGAAATCAATGAAATAGAAAATAGAAAGAGAACAGAAAAAATCAACAAGACCAGAAGTTGGGTTTTGAAAAGGTCAATAAAATTGACAAACCACTGGCAAATTTAACAAAGGAAAAGAAAGAGAGAATACAAA
>NW_006928386.1:4562-6172 GCF_000298275.1 Orycteropus afer afer
CAAAACAGAGAAAAGGATGGAATCCTCCCTAACTCATTTTATGAAGCAAGCATAACCTTGATACCAAAACCAGGCAAAAACATCACTCAAAAGGAAAACTACAGACCAATATCCTTCATGAATATAGATGCAAAAATCTTCAACAAAATCCTAGCCAATAGACTCTAACAACATAACAAAAACTAATTCATTATAACCAAGTGGGGTTCCTATCAGGTAAGCAGGGATGGTTCAACATTAGAAAAACAATCAACATCATCTGCCACATAAATAAAACAAAAGAAAAGAACCACATGATCGTAACAGTCAATCTAGAAAAGGCATTTGATAAAATCCAGCACCCATTCCTGATAAAAACTCTCAGCAAAATAGGAATAGAAGAGACATTCCTCAACATGATAAAGGGTATATATGCAAAACCAACAACCAACACTATTCTCAGTGGAGAGAGACTGAAACCTTTCCCCTTGCAAACAAGAACCAACAAGGATGCCCTCTATCACCACTTGTAATCAACATTGTACTGGGAGTCCTAGCCAGGACAATAAGGCAAGAAAAGAAAATCAAAGGCTTCCAAATTGGTAAGGAAGAAGTCAAACTATCCCTATTTCCTGATGATATGATCCTATACCTAGAAAACCCAAGAGACTCAATAAAAAATCTACTGGAACTAATTGAGAGATTTAGCATTGCTGCAGGATACAAGATCAACCTGCAAAAATCAGTTGAATTCCTCTACACCAGCAAAGAGATTCCTGAAAAGAAATAAAGAAATCAATACCATTTACAATAACTACCAAAAAAATTAAATACTTGGGAATAAATCTTACCAGAGACACAAAAGTCCTGTACAAAGAAAACTATAAAAGACCACTTCAAGAAACCATAAGAAAGCTACATAAATGGAAGAACATACCATGCTTGTGGATAGGAAGATTGAACATTGTGAAAATGACAATTCTACCCAGAGCAATCTATACATTCAATGAAATACCAATCCAGATCCCATCAGCATTCTTTAGGGATATGAAAAAAACAATTACTAACTTTATATGGGAAGGAAAGAGACCTCAGATAAGCAAAGCATTATTGAAGAAGAAGAACAAAGTGGGAGGTTTCACACTCCCAGATCCTAAAACCTACTATACAGCCATAGTAGTCAAAACTGCCCGGTATTGGTACAATGACAGACACATAGACCAATGGAATAGAATTGAGAACCCAAAAAAAGATCCATAGACCTATGATCACCTGATCTTTGACAAAGATCTGAAATCCATTAAGCAGGGATGAGATTGTTTAACAAATGGTGCTGGCAAAAGTGGATATCCATTTGCAGAAAAATGAAACAAGGAGTTCTGGCAAGATGGTGGACTAGGCAGAAAGACTGCACAGACCCTCTTCAACAAAGAAAAGGGAAACCAATTAACATAGACACAGAAGGTAATCCTGGACCCCTGAGCCTTGAAGGGAAAGATATAGAAGTGGACTAAACCCCAACTAGCAGAAGAATTTGCATGAAAATACCAGAAAAGGAGACATACAGAGCTGTGGTCTGGCAGCGTTCCTGAGCGATCCTGATGGCACAGACAGCTTGGAGATTCCCGAGT
>NW_006928387.1:0-537 GCF_000298275.1 Orycteropus afer afer
TGATGGCCTTTCTTACCTGGTGCTCAATGCTCTACAGGGCAGGTTCACCTGTTTTTGTTATTTTTTTCCCCTCCAGATAATTGCATTGCCCCTTTCTCCTTTCTAAACCTACTCCACTGAGTTTAGCATACTCTGACTTAATGAGCTGTTCAGAGCACCAGAATCCCTATTTCAAACTGCTGCACCTAGTTTTTCAAGCAGAGCTCTGGTAGTGTAGTGCCTAAGGCACTTGACTGCTAACCAGAAGGCTGGCAGTTCAAACTCACCAGCCACTCCTCAGAAAGGAGTTTGGGCAATCTACTTCCATAGTGATACTGCCATGGAAACCCAAGGAGGGGTCATTGTGAGTTGTTACCAACTCAAGGGCACATAACAACAACAACAAGATACTAGAGGGAATTAGTGTGGGGACTACAAAAGAGATGCCATTTTGACCGTCCATGGATGATGTTCTTGATGTCATCCCACAATTCCTCTGGTTTTCAGTCATTGGTGTTCAATGCATCAAATCTATTCTCTAAATTCAGGAGGGCTATA
>NW_006928387.1:2587-3366 GCF_000298275.1 Orycteropus afer afer
CTATAATCTGAAAGTGTTATTTGAAGCCAATATTTCCCCAAAATACATTAATCAAAGTGTTAATTCCATCGATGAGATACTAATAAATGTTTTTGGACATGCTCCATGGCTAAAAAAGGTTTGCATTAAACAGATTTATATACTGCAGGACTTATCAGGGCCTTTAATATCATAATGTGCATCTTGGATCTCCTAAAGATGTGGAATCCTCCCAAAATTATTTGTCTCCAGGATGTGCATTACCTTTCCAATCACAAGCCACAAATGGCTGTTTTCACTTTACTAGGAGTAGCCTAGTGCAACATAGTTACACTTTAGATGGTCACTCACAAGCTTTTAAGTCCCCAGTTGCTACTCACCAAAGTAGGATTTAATATCCAAGTAATCCCAAGGACACTCCGGACCTGGACAACTGAAAAGGTGCAACATTCCCCTTGCTATCTTTATACCCCATACCTGCTTGATGAATGGAGGTTCAGTCATCTCCCACTCCCACCCACCTTCTGGGCCTGCAGGAACTCCATCCCACTCTGTGTGCTTGGACGGAGCCTGGGTGCCTGCTCTGCCCTCCTTCGATTTTTTTTTTCTCTTTCTTTTTTCTGGTTTTTAGTTTGCTTGCTTTTGTCTGTTTTAAAACTACTACTATTATTAATACTTTTGTCTTTCTTACTATTATTCCCCTCCCAGGTCCTAGTTTTCAGCTTTTTTCTTTTCCCTGTTCCTGGTTGCAAAATTTTTTTCTTCTTTTTTTCTCATGGTTAACCCCATTCCTTGTTTTT
>NW_006928387.1:5425-5999 GCF_000298275.1 Orycteropus afer afer
GGAGAAAAGATTGAGTTTGTCAAAGAATTCACGTTGCTTGGTTCTACAATCAAGGCCAACGGGAGCAGCAGTCAGGACATAAGATGACGTGTAGCACTGGGCAGGTCGGCTGTGAAGGATCATGGAGCTGGTGCAGCATTGGGTGGTGTTTCGTTCTGCAGCGCATGGGGTCGCTATGAGTCAGAAACAACTCAACAGCACCTAACAACAACAACAGGAGTAGCCGAGCTCTATTGTTGTTAGGTGCTGTCAAGTCCCTATCCTTGCTATACTTGAGCCCATCACCACAGCCACTGTGTCAATCCATCTCATTGAGGGCCTTCCCCTTTTTTGTTGACTCTCCACCTTACCAAGCATGACATCCTCCTCCAGAGAATGGTCCCTTCTAACAACAGGACCAAAGTAGGTGAGACAAAGTCTGGCCATTCTCGCTTCCAAGGAGCATTTCGGCTGCACTTCCTCCGGGACAGATTTGTTATTTCTTTTAGCAGTCCATGGTACTTTCAGTATTCTTCACCAGCACCACAACTCAAAAGCATCAATTCTTCTTCAGTCTTCCTTATTCATTGTCCAG
>NW_006928388.1:0-1208 GCF_000298275.1 Orycteropus afer afer
TTTTTTATCATTGGCCCGTTGGTGGAGAAGGAGGTAGTGGCTCTCGCTCAGTAAGTGAAGTTGCAGGAGGTATGGGTGTAGTTGTGTCTTATGGGGACTTTTCCTGTCTCCTACTCAGTTAGACAAAAATTACAATTGAATAACCATCAAAAACTAAAAGCACATGGACAAAAAACACACCATGTAATCACACAGGAACAGTAACCAAAAAAAGGAAAAAAGAAGAAGAAAAAACAAGAAAACCTGCACTATCTGGGGATAGGCACTAAGAAAAAAGGTAGAGAAAGAGAATAATGAAGGAAAAAAAAGTGGGAAAAATGCACAAAGAAAAACGAGGAATAGGGTTAACCATGAGAAAAAAAGAAGGGAGAAAAAAGACTTAAAATAATAAAAAAAGAATTTCAACCAGGGACAGGGAAAAGAAATAATGTTGAAAACTAGGATCTGAAGGGGAAGAATAAGAATAATAGTAAAAAGGACAAAAGTATTATTAATAATAGTTGTTTTAAACAGACAAATATAAGCAAACTAATTACCAGAAAAAAGAAAGCAAAAAATAAAAATTAAAAAAGAGAAAAAAAAAATTGGTGGAGGATAGGGCAGGGCACCCAGGCTCTGTCTGAGCACACAGACTGTGATGGAGTTCCTGTGGGCCCAGAAGGTCGGTGGGAGTGGGGGATGGCTGCACCTCTGTTCACCAAGCAGGTTTGGGGTATAAGAGTAACAAGAAGAATGTCGTACCTTTTCAGTCTTGCAGATCCGGAGTGTCCTTGGGGTTGCTGGAAAGCAGAACGTGTTCTGAAGCCCCTGGAATCTGCGAGAGCACCATCTCTTTAAATATCCAAAATAGTCAAGCTGCTTTTAAACATTCAAGATGGTGGCATCTCCAGACTGGCAAAGTCCACAGCTCAGCCCGCCTTTCTCTTCACCTTCTCCATTTATTCCCCAGCTACCAGAGCAGTCCTCCCTGCAGTCCCTGTCTAGCAGGGCTGATATTTAGGTTAATTCTTAGGTCCTACCACCACTCGGGAATCTCCAAGCTGTCTGTACCTTGCTGTCAGGATTGCTCAGGATTGCTGCCAGACCACAGCTCCGTATGTCTCCTTTTTTTGGTATTTTCATGCAAATTCTTCTGCTAGTTGGGGTTTAGTCCACTTCTATATGCTTCCCTTCAAGGCTCAGGGGTCCAGGATTATCTTCTGTGTCTG
>NW_006928388.1:1928-3235 GCF_000298275.1 Orycteropus afer afer
ACTTTAAAATCAGGATCTCCTCAGTTGCTAATACCAATTCCCACCTTGGAGTTTACAAAGACTTATGGGTAGAAAAGCCACACTAAGTAATTTACTACACCGCACTCTGCATCTTCGCCACCATTTGTTATTTCCTATCCTGTTGAACTTTGCTACTACTACTGGGGCAAGATGGTATCTCATCATTGTTTTTATTTACATCTCTCTAATGGTAACGTAGTGCCTAAGGCACTTGAATGCTAGCCAGAAGGGTTTGAACCACCAGCCACTCCTCAGAAGGAAGGCTGGGCAATCAACTTCCATAGTGATACTACCTTGGTAACCCAAGGGACGGGTCGTTATGAGTCAGGTCCAACTCAACAGCACATAACAACAATGGCAAATTGAAGGTTGGGCAATCTACTTCCACAGTAATACCAACTCGAAAACCCAAGAAGGGGTTGCTATGAGTCGAATCCAACTTGACAGCAGTGACTTTGGTTTTTTTAGAAGGCTAATGATCATGAGCATTTCTTCATATGTTTGTTGGCCATCTAAATATCCTCTTATTTATTTATTTATTGTGATTTGGGTGAAAATTTGCAGAGTAAATTCACTTTCCACACAACAGTTCACATACACTTTGTCTCATGACATTGACTACGATATACCACAAAGCAACAGCTCCCCTCCTACGTCCTCCCGATACTTACTTCTTCCCTGTGTCCATCCTCCATGAACTCTTGACCCCTGAGCTATTTCCCTGTGAATAAATAGCCCTTCTTTCTCCAATGATTGTTCTCCCCAAGGAGTGTATCTACCTCAGGTAAATGTTCAACTCATATTCCTGTGTTTTGTTGGGCTGGAAGCTCAGGTGTGAGTTCAGTTCCAGACCTAAAGGGCAGCTAGGGGCCATAGTCTCAGTGGTTCCACCAGGCTCTATCAGACCAGGAAACCTGGTCCCCCTCCCCCCTGCTTTATTTTCTCCAAATGACTTTGAGTTTTGTTCCACATCGTTCTCCCTCTCTGTCCAGGATCTCCTACATAGATCCCACTCCAAGTGGTGGACAGTGGTACCCAGGCACCATCTAGTTCTTCTGGTCTCATAGTCATATAGGGTGATGATCGCATGGTATACCAGTTGCTAGGATTAACTGTTTCCATGAGTTTTTGGTTTTCTTCATTCTTCTTTCCTCTGGACAAGGAGAGACCCATCATTGCATCTAGATGGCAGCTTGCAAGCTTTTAAGATCCCAGTCGCTACTTGCCAAAGTAGGAGGTGGAACAATGTTTTGTGTAGTATGTTATGCAAATTGAGCTTGATGTCC
>NW_006928388.1:4644-6182 GCF_000298275.1 Orycteropus afer afer
GTGCCTAAGGCACTTGACTGCTAACCAGAAGGCTGGTTGTTCAAACCCACCAGCCACTCCTTGGAAGGAAGGTTGGGCAATCTACTTCTGTAGAGATATTGCCTGGGAAACTGAAAGAAGGGTTGTTATGAGTTGGGGTTGACTCAATGGCACATAACAACAACAGCAAATTTGCCCCTAGTTTTTCCTTGAAGAACTCTATAGTTTTAGGTTTCACATTTAAGTCTTTGATCCATCTGGAGGTAGTTTTTGTGTATGGTGTGAGGTATGCATCTTGTTTCATTTTTCTGCAAATGTATATCCAGTTTTGCCAGCACCATTTATTAAACAAACATTCTCTTCCCCATTTAATGAATTTTGGCCCTTCATCAAAGATCAGCTGACCATAGGTCAATGGGTCTATTTCTGGGTTCTCAATTCTATTCCATTGGTGTACGTATCTGTCATTATATCAATAGCAGGCAGTTTTGACTACTGTGGCTGTATAGTAGGTTTTGAAATCGGGCAGTGTGAGACCTCCTACTTACTTTGTTCTTCTTCTTCAACAGTGCTTTGCTTATCCAGGGTCTCTTTTCTTTCCATATAAAGTTAGAGATTGGTTTTCCATATCCTTAAATAATATTGATGGGATCAGAATTGGCATTGCATTGAATGTGTAGATTGCTTTGGGTCAAACTGACATTCTCACAGTGTTCAATCTTCCTATCCATGAGCATGGAATGTTCTTCCATTTATGTAGATCTCTTATGATTTCTTGAAGTAGTTTTTTATAGCTTTTTTTTTTTTTTTTGTACAGGTCTTTTGTGTCCCTGGTAAGATTTATTCCCAAGAATTTTACTTTTTTTGTAGTTATTGTAAATGATATTGATTTCCTTATTTCTTTTTCAGCAATCTCTTTGCTGGTGTAGAGGAATCCAACTGATTTTTGGGTGTTGATCTTATATCCTGCCACAATGCTAAATCTCTCAATTAGTTCCAGCAGGTTTTTGACTGAGTCTCTTGGGTTTTCTAGGTATAGGATCATATCATCAGCAAATAGGAATAGTTTGCCTTCTTCCTTACCAATTTGGATGCCTTTGATTTCCCTCCTTTCCTTATGGCCCTGGCTAGGACTTCTAGTACAATGTTGACTAGAAGTGGTGATAGCGGGCATCCTTGTCTGGTTCCTGTTCGCAAGGGGAATGGTTTCAGTCTCTCTCCATTGAGAATAATGTTAGCTGTTGGTTTTGCATAGATGCCCTTTACGATGTTGAGGAATGTCCCTTGTATTCCTATTTTGCCAAGAATTTTGATCAGGAATGGGTGTTGGATTTTACCAATGCCTTTTCTGCATCAATTGATATGATCATGTGGTTCTTCTCCTTTGTTTTATTTACATGGGGGATGACCTTGATTGTTTTTCTAATGTTGGACTATCCTTGCATACCTGATATGAACCCCACCTGGTCATAATGAATGACTTTCTTGATATGTTGTTGCAGTCTATTGGCTAGGATTTTGTTGAAGATTTTTGCATCTATATTCATGAGGGATATTGG
>NW_006928389.1:0-6032 GCF_000298275.1 Orycteropus afer afer
AGAAGGATGTCATGCTTGGTAGGGTGGAGGGTCGAGGAAAGAGGGGGAGGCCTTCAAGGAGATGGATTGATACGGTGCCTGCGATGATGGGCTCAAGCATAGCAGGGATTGTGGGGCTGGCGCAGGATCGGGCAGTGTTTCGTTCTGCTGTGCATGGGGAAACGACTCGACGGCACTTAACAACAACAACATAGAAGATGACAAAGGAAAAAATCTAAGTGCTGACTCAAGAAAGGAAAAATTCTTAAGTTGGACTTCATTAAAATTAAAACCTTCACAGTAAAGAAAATAAAAAGATAAGCCACAGACTAGGAGAAAATATTTGTAAAATGTGTGTCTGATACAGGACTTGTTTTTATATATACAAAGAACTCTTAAAATTCAACAATAAGAAAAGAACAACCCACTTAACACCAAAAGTATGCTTTTTATTTATAAAGTATTTTACAAAACATTTGCACATGTATCATTTAATTTCATCATATTTGGCAAGTAAACATAGTTTATTTAGAAAACATAAAATCCATTCACTTTCCAACACATTTAATTTTCTAAAGCTTTGCATTTCTTATAAAGAACACCAAGCAAATTTCCTTCATAAAGAGAGTTCAAGGGTAGGAAATGAATAGGATTTATGGCCTCTAACCTTTCAGACAGGAAGCAGGAGGATCAGAGGTAGGAGTAAGAGATGTGACAACAGAACCAAGAGGTTGGAGTGGTACCAGGATCCAAAACGGAGTAAGTAAAGGATGGGGAAGAACAATGTGGCTCTTTCAGCATATACCCTGCATTCCTGGATGACTGTGTTCAACAGCTATCAGATTATAGCTTGATACAATAGAAAAAAATGTTTCAGGGCGTGCATGTTCATTATCAAATTAATTGTATAGTCTAATTACCATAGGAGTTCATGGGATGAAGAAATTGCTTTATTTGTAAAATTTCGTAAGGCAGCAAATTTCACAGGGTCTGTAACTATATCCTGTTTATTGTTTCACTCCTAGTACATACCCATTCTAAAGTAGGTGTTCAATAACTGTGTTGATCTGAAATTTAGGCAGTGATGATGAGGACATAAATATCTTATAGATAGCATAAAATTCAAGGTGAATCATAAAAGGTGGGTAGGATTGGTAGGTCTAGAGAATTATAGAGGATTAGTCAGCAGAGGTTCATAAAGTACCTGCAATGTGCAAACACTGATCTAGGCACCAGAGATACAGAAGCAGATGAAATAGTTTTCTTCCTTGGAACAAACATACTGATGGGGTGATAGATAGTAAACATGTAAAAAAAAGCACTGCAGTAAGGGCTGTGAAAAGATACTAGGGGTGTGGAAGAGATACTACTTTTAAGGAGGACAAGAAAGTCTACCTAAGACAGTCATATTTGAGTTGACCTAAAAAAGTCAAAGGAACAGCCTTATATTTTAAAGAAGAACCTTCAACCAGAAGGAAGATGAATGCAAAGTTCTGAGATAGATGAATTAAGCACATTTGAGGGACAGGAGAAAGAGCAACATTAATAACCAAAAGCAAACCAAACCCACTGCCACTGAGTCAATCTGACTCCTAGTGACCCTTTAGGATAGAGTAGAACCTGCCACATAGGGTTTCCAAGGCTGTAAATCTATATAAAAGCAGACTGGCCCCCACAGAGTGGCTGGTGGGTTCAGACTGCCGACCTTTTGCTTAGCAGCTGAGTGCTTTCACCACAGAGCCACCAGAGCATGGATTAAAGGGAGGAAAAAAAAAAAAAAAAACTGCCATCGAGTTGGTTCTGACTCACAGCGACCCCACCTTGGGTTTCTGAGGCAGTATCTCTGTGGAAGTACATTGCCCAGTCTTCCTTCCAAGGAGTGGCTGGTGGGTTTGAACCACCAGCCTTTTGGTTAGCAGTCAAATGCCTCAGACACTATAAAGATAATAAATAAGAGGGGAGAGGAAAGAGATGGGGTGAGAAAGATGGCAATGGTCAGATTGTTTGGGGGCCTTATGCACATAAGGATTTGAGATTTGTCTTTGTTATTATAATAGGAAGTCAAGTTGGAGAAGAATGAGCAACAGTAGAAAGCACATAACATATTTGTAAAAATAAAAAAGGTAAAGCAGTCTGGCTGACAGAAGGCTCAAGTAGGAAAGTTATGCCTAAGAAGGCAAGTGGTAGTGGTGGTGGTTAGGTTCTCTTGAGTCAGCTTCCACTCATAACAAGCCTTTGTTTCACAGAACAAAGCAATGCCTTCCCTTGCATCATCCACCAATCTTTGCTGTGCCTAAGCCCATTGTCGGAGCCACTGTCAATCTGTCTCATTAAGGGTCTTCTCCTTTTTCACTGACTCTCTAGTTTCAGCTATTTCTTCTCATGTTGAGTTGTTCTCCATTAGCAAATGAACATCCTGAAAACTTTCCTCTATCCACATCATTAAGGTCAACTCTGTTTTGAGGAGGCAGCTCTTTCCCAGTTGTTATTTTGAGTGCCTTCCAACCTGAGGGGGCTCATCTTCCAGTGCTGTACCAGACAGTGTTCCACTGCTATCCATCAGGTTTTCAGTGGTCATTTTTGTTTTTCAGAAGTGGGTGGCCCCATCCCTTTTCCCAATCTGAAAATTCTGTTGAAACCTGTTCACCATGAGTGATCCTATTGGTACTGAAATACTGGTGGCATAGCTTCCAGCTTCACAGCAACATGCAAGCCATTGTGGTACAACAAACTGAGGGATGAATGGTGGAAGAGGTAGAAGATGTAGGTATTTATACTAGATTGTCTGGTGGTGTAGTGCCTAAGGCATTTGACTGCTAACCAGAAAGCTGATGGTTCAAACCCACCAACCCCTTCCTTGGAAGAAAGACTGGGCAATCTACTTCCATAGAGGTACCACCTCAGAAACCCAAGGAGGGGTCTCTATGAGTCAGATCGTCTTGATGGCAGTGAGTTTGGTGTTTTTTTTTTTTTTTTTTTGGGATACTGTATTGTGAAGTTATTTGAATACCAGGCTTAATAAATCAGATTCAGGATGAATAAGAAAAAGAAAAAAAAAAATAGTGAACACAGGGGAATTTAATAGGAAGGTGTTCTGGTTCTCTAGTGCCACTCTGACAAGAATATACCACAAAATGGGATGGCCTTAACAAACAGGAGTTTACTCTTACAGTTTGGAGGCTTTGAGTTCAAGTTCAAAGTGCCAGGCTCTAAGGGCTGGGTGAAAACCCCTCAGCCTTGGGGTTCAGCTCTGCCTCCTTCTCCCAGCCCACTGGAGCTAGAGGCGTTTCTTCACTCAGACAGCTGCTGGCTGCTGAGGCTGAGAAGCCCCAAGGTTGACAAGTAAAAAGGCATAGTCCTCATGTTACCAAACCACACGGCAGGCCATTAACTAAGTCCATTGTGAGTCCCAAGGTCAGCAGAGCATGGCAGGCTGCTGAGCAACGACACAGCTGCATGCAGGGTCCAAGCATGCCATAGGCTAGAGACCATTCTCAAGGCTTCTCCTTATATGCAGGAAGCAGACCACATCCCAAAGGCAGCTACTCAAGATGCTTGTGGTAGATCCCACCATGGAGTTGATTGCCAGTCTCATCATGGGAATATCTACTACCAGCTACCCAGTCACTCAAGCAGGCCCAGCCAAGTTGACACACAAACATAACTACCACAGAAGGCCAGTTAAAAGCCTGTGAAATGGTAAAATTCTACTTAAAAGTGGTGGTAATAGACATGAAAAAGAATGAAAGGGCAAACAGTATGAGAGAGAGGGTATGTATGAACATGTGCACACACAGAGGAAGTATTTCCAGGACTGAATAACCAGTCAAGTGTCTGGACTAGGAGAAGAGAAAAGTCAAAGAGATGTTTTGCAATGAAGAAATCAGATTTTCTAGTTAATGGATTATATTAAACTATCAAAGAAAAAAGGAGTTGTATTATTTATATTAATAATGGTTAGTACACTCCTTTTTTGAAAATAATGTTAATTCTTGTCTCCAAAGATTAAGTTGAGAACTCTCCATATTTAAGAAAGATTGCCTAGGAAAAATGCCTAAATGAAGTCGGCATACTCCCTGAAGAGAAGTTCTGTCAAATATTCAGACATTATGAGAATGTTTTGATAGTTGTGGAAACTTTTTTTTTTTTTTTTTTTTTTTAAACCTAAGGAAGTTGGAAACTTTTCTCTTCAAATGTCAACTCCCAGAATGGTCTCCATGAGATAGTTTCCACTCTGGTGGTGGTGTTTTAGTTGGCAATCAATAGAAGCAAAGAACTGAAGTGCAACCATAGAAAAGGCATTATTTTGGAAAGAATTTTCAGAGTGCATGGGTTTAAGGTACTACAGAATTTTTTTTACCCTAATGCAGTGAGATCTGGGCTATTTCACTGACCTTTCATTCTCAGTATAAATACACTGGAAAACGATCGTGTTACCAAAAAAAAGAAAAAGAAACTTAGATATCTTGGTTTTCTGAAAACAATTCCACAGTGTGGTGATTGAGAATGTCCCTGACTGGCCACAGAAAACAGTTACATAATATTCATCATAATTCTAAATTTTATTTGATACTAATATCCTTTGTGTAGATAATCATTGACTGAACCTTGCTGGTTGGCTGGTCAGTGAATTGAGACCCAGAGAGGCCATGTGACATTCCTGAAGTCAGGTTATGCTAACCAAAACCAAACTTACTGCTGTCAAGTCGGATCTGACTCATAGCAACCCTTCCTTCGGTTTCTGAGGTGGTATCACTACAGAAGTAGATCGCCCCTTCTTCTTTCTGAGGAGTGGCTGTTAGTTTGAACTGCCAGCCATCTGGTTAGCAGTCAAATGCCTTAGGCACACTAGAGCCTAGGACTCTTAATGCCTCAGCATGTGTTTATACATGAAGTAATATATGACCCTCAAGAAGGTGTTCAGTGGACTTCCGGTAAGATGGAGGAATAGGCAGACAAGTGACCAGACCCTCTTCAACAAAGAAAAGAAAAACCAATTGACAGAGGTACAGAAGATAATCCTGGAACCCTGAGCTTTGAAAGGAACTATACAAAAGTGGATTAGGCACCAACTTATGGAAAAACCTGAACGAAAACAGTGAGTACAGAGACGGTCGCAGCTGTGGAGTGTCAGCTATTCTGACGAGACCAACAGCCTGAATATTTCCAAGTGGTGTTGGATCCTGAGAATTGACCTAAAGATCAGTCCTGGTCACCAAGGGCTGGAGGGACAACTGCTCTGGTGGCCTATGACTAGGAAGGGAAACAGCAAGGAGGGAGACAACCTGAGCTGTGGACCTTGCTATCTGTAGAGCGCAGCCATTTTGGGTATTTAAACTGACTGGGGGCACAGCTATTTTGAATGTTTACAAATGGTGGCCATTTTGGATATTTAAAGTGACCGAGGGCACAACCATTTTGAATCTTTACAAGTGGCAACCATTTTGGATTTTAAAGTGATAGCATTCTCATTCGGATTCCAGGGACCTAAGAACAGCTCTGTTTGCCAGGGTCAGCAAGGACATATGAGAGGCTGACAAAGGAAAGGAGACAAATGATGAGTGTATAAGTGCTGTGAAGTAGTGAATAGAGGAGCACAGCACAGTACCCTGCCTCTGTAGAAAACATACAAACAAAACAAAGAAAATGAAAATTGTGGGCAAGTCACTCCAACGTATTATCACCAATTAAATATAAACACAAAAATGTCACAATGCCTCGGAGACAACAGAGAATCACAGTCCATACAAAGAAACAAGGTAAAGCAGGAGAAACAAGGGACTAGGATACAGACCCAAAGCACATCCCTGAGGAATATGCAGCACTGGAACTCCCTGATAAGGAATTCAAAAGAAATATATTTACATATCTTCAAAGGATTGAGAGACAGACCAAGGAAAATACAGAAAAAACCCTAGAAGAATTTTGCAAGAAAATACAAGAACAAAATGACAAAATAAATGAAAAATTAAAAATGATTCAAAATCTACAGATAGAAATCCAGAAGATTAATACTAAATTGTCAGAAATAGATAACACATTGAAAGGGCAAA
>NW_006928390.1:0-498 GCF_000298275.1 Orycteropus afer afer
ATGAACCCTTTTGTACATACAGTATTGCATTGTCAGTGAAGGCTAACATGGGTATATGAGTGGATAGATGGGTGGACAGGCTGAATGATTAGGTATGTCTATGAAATGGGGAGTGAATCCAAGAACATATATAGGGTTGGAAGACAATGGTCCTATAATTGTAGTGGATGATCAGAATTCTCAGATGCATAGTAGAGCTGACAAGGGGTCAAAGATGTGGTCACGGCTTGGTCACAGCCAGCTACCCAGGGAGACCGAGTAGTGGAACCTGCGGGCTTGGGTCCATAGTCGCAGCGGACATCAAGCTGAATTGGCATAACATACTATTCAAAACATTGTACCACTTCTTACTTTGGCGAGTAGTGACTGGAATCTTAAAAGCTAGCAAGCTGCCATGAAGATACAACGATGGGTCTTTCCTCATCCAGAGCAAAGAAGAATGAAGAAAAGCAACATTCATGGAAACAATTAGTCCTAGCGACTGGTACAACATCCGAT
>NW_006928390.1:1854-3208 GCF_000298275.1 Orycteropus afer afer
GGTGAAAATTTACAGAGTAAACTGTTTTTCTCCCTGTGCAAATTTTGCTCTTCTGTACTCCCATGGTTGATTGTTCTAAGAAGTGTACCTACCTGGCATAATTGTTCACCTCTTAGACCTGTCTGTTTTATTGCAAGCCGTGGGGTGATTTCAATACCAGATCCAAAGGGTGACTATGGGTCATGGTCTTGGGGATTTCACCAGTCTCTGACATATCAGTAAGCCAGTGTTTTTTGTTTGTTTGTTTGTTTTTTGTTTTTTTAATGATTTTGAATTGTGTTCTACATTTTCTGTCATTTTATTCAGAATCCGAATTTTGACATCTTCCAAGTCATTGACATTGGTAGCTGGGCACCATGTAGTTCTTCTGGTCTCAGGTCATGGAAGCTGAGCTTTCCATGGTACACTAGTCTCTTGGAATAATTGTTTCTATGAGTCTTTGATTTTCTTCATTCTTCTTTGGTCCAGATAAGGAAAGACCAATTGTTGCCGCCCAGATGGCCTCTTGCAAGCTTTTAAGATCTCATTTGCTACTCAGCAAAGTAGGATGTAGAAGAATGTTTTTGTGTAGTATGTTATGGAAATATACCTTGATATCCTCCATGACCATTGTCCCAAAACCCACTGGCCAACTACTCACTCCCTCCAGATGTTTGGTTGTGGCTAAGAAGTTATCATAACTGTACTTCTGTTAGGTATAGTATATATAGAGAGATTTCTTAAAGCACATATAAATCTGTATGTAGAAATATTATCTGCCAAACCAATATGTGGTCATTGGTGTACTCCCTTTCACCTACCAATACTGGTCATTATGCTTGTCTACCTATATATCCACCCATATATTGATGTTTTTGGTACTGAGAATGCAGTATCGTGTATGTAAAAGTTTACCTGTTTTATCTATTTCCGCTCTAATTTTTATCTTATCCTTTTTCCTGGAATGTGTAGGCGTCTTTGGTTGCTCTTTTTCTAATGTTGGTGTTGTTGACTTAAGGTATTGATTTGGGTTCTTCTTTTTTGATGTGTGAATTTACTGCTATAAAGTGACCTCTGATTGCTGCTTTTGCTGTGTCCCAAATGTTTGGATGTGTTGTGTTTTCATTCTCATTTGCTTTAAAGATTTTAAATTTTTTTTTTTTTTTGTAATTTCTTCTGTTGCTGCAGTTTTTCAACAAGGTGTTATTCTGTTTCCATTCCTTTGATTTTGCTCCCTGATCATCGTATAATTGGTTTCTAATTTTATAACATTGTTATCTAAGAAGGTGCTTCATAGTCTTTCCATGTTTTTAAATATATTGAGGCTTGCTTTGTGGCATAACATATGATCTAGTTGGAGAATGACCCATGTGCA
>NW_006928390.1:4093-4602 GCF_000298275.1 Orycteropus afer afer
ATTTTCTTTGTGGTTGCACTGTAGTTAATTTCTTCTTCCTAAGTTTGGAAAAAGGAGCTCTGGGGGCATTGTGGTTAAGATGTTGAGCTAGTAAATAAAAGTTTGGTGGTTTGAACCCAACAGTAGCTATGTGGGAAAAAAATGAGGCAGTCTTCTTCTGTAAGATTAATAGTCTTGGAAACAGTTTTAGGGTCACTATGACTCAGAATCTACTCAATGACTGTGGGAGTGGATAATTTTGAAACCAGTGTCTTCTATATTGATCCTTCTGGGTTTCTTCTCCATTTGGATGTTCTCTAATCATATCATTCATTCCCTCTTTTTGCTTTGTAGGTGTCGTCATCTACACATTGATGTCTGTGGTTCTCTATTTTCAATTTTGTGAGCTTATTTTAATTTTGGGTTATTTTTGGGGGGTTTGTTTTCTGTGTGATGTTGTCAGGTATATTAATCTTAGTTTATTTTCTTTCACTGTTGGTTTTCTGTCTAAGTGTTTCCTTTAGCATTTT
>NW_006928390.1:5260-5779 GCF_000298275.1 Orycteropus afer afer
GTGTGGGTGTGGTTACATCGTTTGGGCACAGCTGCTGTTTCCCACTGAGATATAAAAAAACAATGATTGAAAATCCATTAAAAAGTAAAAGCAAGCAGACAAAAACCATACTGCATAAACACACAGGAGCAATCACCAAAAAAGGAGAAAAGCATAGAAAGAAAAAAAAAAACTTGTAATAAATGAGGAGAGGCAATAAGAAAAAAAGAGGTTGAGTAGGGGAATAATGAAGGAAAAAAATGGTAAAAATGCTAAAAGAAAAGTAAGGAATGGGGTTAATCGTGGATAAAAGAAAATGAGGATCTGGAACAGGGAAGAGAGAAAAAGCTGAAATCTAGAACCTGGGAACGAAGAATAAAGAATAATAACAAAAACGATGATCAAAAAAAGAGGAAGAATAGTAATAATTTGAAAATGGATTAAAACAAATAAACTGAAAAAAAAAAAAAAAAAAAAAAAACACCTGGCAGGGCAGGCCAGAACAACCAGGCTCTGTCTGAGCACTCAGACTGGGATGGA
>NW_006928391.1:0-6008 GCF_000298275.1 Orycteropus afer afer
TCCCTTCAAGGCTCAGGGGTCCAAGATTATCTTCTGTGTCTGTGTTAATTGGTTTCCCTTTTCTTTGTTGAAGAGGGTCTGTGCAGTCTTTCTGCTTAGTCCGCCATTTTGCCAGAACTCCCCTAATTAGTGTGTTCTTGAAAGCTTTGTCACACTGACATAAAAATAATTCCCAGGTAGATTAAAGAACTAAACATTGGAATAAATAAAACTATGAAAATACTAGAATAACATATACTAAAAAAAACAAACTCACTGCCGTGGAGTTGGTCCCAACTCACAGTGACCCCTCGTTGGGTTTCCTAAGTGGTATCACTACAGAAGTGATTACCCAACCTTCCTTCTGAAGAAAGCTCTTGGAAATGGAAAGGACCTGGCACAAAATTAAGATGCCCTAAAGAAAAAAAACAAATAGATACAACTACATTAAAAAAAAAAAATTAAGTTCTCTAGTGCCAAAAACAGAATTAAGTACAAATTGAAGATAAGGAAAAGATATCTGTAATATATACATTAGACAAAGCATTGTTGTTGTTGTTATTTTCTGTCAAGTCGGCCCCAACTCATAGCAACTGTGTTTCCGAAGCAGTATCTCTACGGAAGTAGATTGCCCCATCTTCCTTCCAAGGAGTGGCTGGTGGGTTTGAACTGCCAGCCCTCTGGTTAGCAGTCAAGTGCCCTAGGCACTACACTACCTGCTCTCCAAAAAGATAAACGGCAATTCACAAAAGAAACACAACCAAAAAACAAACTCGCTGCCATCAAGTCAATTCCAATTCATAGCAACCCCCACTGGGTTTCCAAGGCTATAAATCTTTACAGAAGTAGATTCCCTCATCTTCCTCCTGAGGAGCAGCTGGTGAGTTTAAACCATCAACCTTCTGGTTTGCAGCCAAATGCCTTACCCACTACGCCACCAGAGCTCCTTAGAAGAAACACAGATGGCTAGTAAACTGGGATTTCCTAACCTCAGCACTATTGACATTTGGGGTTGGAGAATCCTTTGTTATGCAGGGCTGTATTCTGCATTATGGGATATTTAACAATATCTCTGGCCTCTACCTACTAGATGCCAGTAGTGGGAACCCACTCCCCCTAGTTTTGTCAACCAAAAATGCCTCTAGACATTGCCAGTGTTCCCTGGGAGGCAAAATTACCCCAGGTTGAGAAAAACTGCTAATAAAATTATAACAAATGAACAAATACCACAAATTTCAAGTTAGTATAAAACATCATTTTTTCTTACCTGATTGGGAGCATTTTAAAGATTGATAATAATACAGATAGGTAGGATTTGGGTAGAATGATATTCTCATTCTGTGTTGGTGGAAATATAAACAGAACAGTTTTAGAAGACAACCTGGTAGCACCTGTCAGGTTTTAAATGCACAAGCCCACTGACTGCACAATTCCACTTTGGATTCTATCCCCATGGAACTATGCACAAAAGTATGCAGGTACATATACACAAAGGATGTTCACTTTTTTGCTATAGTGAGAAATTGGAAGTGAGTGTAAATGGGTAAAACCAAACCAAGTGCCCCCAAGTTGATCCCTTTAGGACAGAGTAGAATGGCCCTATAAGGTTTTCAAGGCTGTAAATCTTTAGACACAGACTGCCTCATCTTTCTCCTGCAGAGTGGCTAGTGGATTTGACTACCAAGCTTTATGGTTAGCAGCCTAATGTTTTAACCACTATGCCACCCGAGCTCTTTGTAAATGAGTAAAGGAATGGTTCAATTATGGTACATCAACGTAAGTGAGACAATAAAAAACGTTGTCCAAAAATGAAAAAAGCAAATTGTAAGAGGATCCTATATTCATTTATTTTTATTAAAATGATATATATTTATATGTTTGTATGTTCTATTAAAAATGGAGAAAGGGATTAGAAGAAAGATCGGGGAAAATCCACAGCAAATTTGTAACAGTGGCCATTGTTGTTAGATGCCGCCCACTTAGTTCTGACCCACAGCAACCTCATGTACAACAGACCAAAACACCACCTGGTCCTGCACCATCTTCAAAACTGCTGCTATGCGCCTGTATGACTATGAGACCAGAAGAACTAGATGGTGCCTGGCTACCACTGTCATCCACTTGAAAGGGGATCTATGTAGGAGATCCTTGATAGAGGGGAAGAACAATGCAGAACAAAACTCAAAATCATTTGGAGAAAACAAAAAACAAAATGGGGGGGGGCAAGTTTGCTAGTCCAATAGAGGAGCCTGGTGGAATCACTTAGACTATGGCCCCTAGCTGCCCTTCAGGTCTGGAATTGAACCCACACCTGTGGTTTCCAACCGGGCAGAGGACAGGCATATGAGTTGAACATTTACCTCAAGTAGATACACTCCTTGGAGAGAACAATCATGGGAGAAAGAAGGGCTGCTTATGCACAGGGAGACAGCTCAGGGGGCAGGAGTACATGGAGGGATGGACACAGGGAAGAGGTAACTATGGGGAGGAAGTGGGAGGAGAGCTGTTGCATTGTGGTAAACTGTGGTCAATGTCATGAGACAAAGTATATGTGAACTGCTGTATGGAAAGTGAATTTGCCCTGTAAACCTTCACCCAAATCACAATTAAAAAAAAAAAAAAAAAAAACTGCTGCTATGCTTCAACCCCTTGTTGCTGTGGTTGGGAAGTGGAATTAAGAGTGAATCAGGTAAGAGCAGTGAGTGCAGGGAGAGAGAAGAATTACAATTTTTTGCTTCATAGAGTTCTACATTGTTTGGGTTTTAACAATGAGCATGTATAATTTTTACAATTTTAAAAATGTATTTTAAGCAAATTCCAAATAAGAAGGGTCTGTATCACATATGCACAAGGAAAATCAACAAAAGCCCACTGATCTCTGTTGAGCCATGTCATTTTTTCCCAAAGACTAAATAACAAAAAGACTATGTGGTGCAAACAGTTGCTAACTGAAAGGCTGGTAGTTCGAGTCCTCCTAGAGGTGCCTTGGAAGAAAGGCCTGGCAACCTACTTCTGAAAAATCAGCCATTGAAAATCATATGGAGCACAGTCCTATTCTGATGGATATGTGAACACTGTGAGCGAGAATCGACTTGAGGGCAACCACAGTCAGATGATAGAAAAACAATGTGAACAGTGAGAGATGGAACAATGTGGATCTCTGGGTTATGGAGAAACCAATGTCCTCTGGTTTTGTTTTGTTTTTGTAATTTTTCCTGTGTGTGTGTGTATATATATATATATATATATCTATATATATATATATATATACCTTTTTTATTTTGATTTGGGTGAAAGTGTACAGAGAAATGGGTTTCCATTCAAAAACTCATACACATTTTGTTTTGTGACATTGATTGCAATCCCCACAGTGTAACAGCATTCTTCCCACTTCCTCCATGTTTACCATTTCCCTATCCCTTCCTACCTCCTTTCCTAGACCTTCCTACCTACTGAGCTTTACAAAAAAAAAAAAAAACCACTGCCATCAAGTCAATTCCGACTCATAGCAATCCCTCCCTGGGTTTGTGAGGCAGTGTCCCTACAGAAGTAGATTGCCCAGTCTTCCTTCAGAGGAGTGTCTGGTGGGTTTGAACCACTAGACTTCTGGTTAGCAGTCAACCTTAGGCACTACGCCACCAGAGCTCCTTTCTGAGCTGTAAGCCTGGGCAAAATGTCGATTGTTCTAAGGATGCATACCTTCCTGGTGTTACTGTTCACCTCATAGGCCTGTCTATCGTTTGGCTGAAAGTTGAGCCATGGGGGAAGAGTTCAGTTGCAAGTTTGAAGGGTATCTAAGGACCATAGTCTTGGGTGATCCATCAGTCTCTATCAGACCACAAAGCCTGGGTTTGTTTATTATTTTATGATTGCAAGTTTTGTTCCACATTTTTCTCTTGCTCTATCCATGACCTCCTAGTGTGATCTCTTTTGGAGTGGTCAGCAATGGTAGCTAAGTACCATGTAGTTCTTCTGGTGTCATGGTCATAGAGGCCAGGGTCCACATGGTCTATTAGTCCTTTGGACTAATTGTTTCCTTGCATCTTTGATTTTCTTCACTTTTATTTACTCCAAATGGGGAAAGACCTATAGACACACCTTAGACAGCTGCTACAATGCCCTCTAGTTAAAATGAACTGAGTGTGCTACTACAGCAGATACATTGGCCAGTGTCTCAGCCCACATCAGCCACCTAGGACTTGGCAGGGCAGGATGTTTTCTCTTGCCTGAAATGTTCTGAAGAGGTAGTGTGTAAGTCTGGGTTCTCTAGGGAGAAAGAGAGAGAGAGAGAGAGGGAGATTGGAATTTATCTGAAGGAAATGGTTCACACAATTGTAGAGGCTGGCAAGTCCCAAGTCCATAGGCCAAATGTCAAGCTGCTGGCATCTCCTGACTCACACAGCTGCAAAGGCAGACAAACCCAAGATTGCCAGGCAGTATAGCAGACTGCTGGCTTTCAAGGCTGATGAATCTGAGATCAGCAGATAAAATGGCAGACTGTTGGCTCACAGGCTGTGAAGGCAACAATCTCAAGATCAGCAGGCAATACGGTGGGAGCTCTGGTAGTGTAGTGTCTAAGGCACCTGACTACTAACCAGAAGGCTGGCAGTTCAAACCCACCAGCCACCCTCAAAAGGAAGGTTGGGCAATCTACTTCCATAGTGATACCACCTCGGAAACCCAAGGAGGGGTTGCTATGAGTTGGGTCCAACTTGACGGCATATAACAACAACAACAACAGAGATGATGATGAGCTAGATGCAGGGATCTTGATCCATCAGAAAGCCAGAGAATTTTCCCAGGATGTCCATATTTACATTGGAAGCAGGCCACACCTCTTTCAACTGATTGGCTGATCATAGAAGATCTCATCATGGAGGTAATTACATTATACCAGATCTCATCGTGGGGGAAAACTACATCATAACTGCTAAACCACTTAAAATCATGGTCCAGCCAAGTTGACACACAACCTTAACTATGACATGTAGTTTACCAATTTAGGAAACCAGTTTTATTTTCACTTTGGCTATATGAAAAAACCCACAGGCCACCATATCTGTCCAGCTTCCTGCTATTATTCCCCCTGATCACACATTCTGTTTACAAATAGAACTGGGCATCTTTCTACTTCCCACTGTGGGGAATATCCCCAAATTACAAAGAAACCAGAAGTTCTGGGTGGGAGGGGAGGGATATTTTTAATTGCCCTTTTTAAAGTATAATAATTTCAAAATAATGTTTTCAACATGAAACATCAGTGGTTGAAAACAAGAGGCCTGAAGTGTAAGCTCTAAATTATTGAGGTAAATTCAGAATACCATAGAATGTCATAGGGGTCATGACAGGTGAGCTGGTGACCTTGAGACCCACCCACCACGTAACCACAGCAGCTACAAAAGTTGTTAGTTGCACCCCAACTTCATTTAGTGAACTGGCAGTAAGAAGGTTCCTAGAATATGACAGAGTTATCTTGTTATTTTTACTTGCCCATCGAAGTGGCCTCCAATACATGGGGACCTCATGTACAACAACAGGAAAAGCTGCTTGGTCTTACAGATTAGACCATTGTGACCCATAGGGCTTTCACTGGCTGATTTTTGGAAGTAGATCATCAGGTCTTTCTTCCTAATCTGTCTTAGTCTTAGAAGCACCTCTAAAAACCATCATCATCAGAGCAGCACACAAGCCTCCAATGACAGACAGGTTGTAGCTGTGCATAAGAGGCACTGGCCAGGATTCAAACCTGAGTCTCTGGTGTGGAAGGCAAGAATTCTGCCACTGAACCACCACTGCCCCCTAGACACAGTAAGCTTGTTGTTGTTGTTGTTAGGTGTCGTCAAGTTGTCGCCAACTCATAGAGACCCCATGCACAGCATAACGAAAGACTGCCCGATCCCATGCCAGCTCCACGATCCCTGCTATACTTGAGCCCATCATTGCAGCCACCGTGTCAATCCATCTCGTTGAAGGCCTCCCCCTCTTTCATCGACCCTCCACCCTACCAAACATGACATCCTTCTCCAGGG
>NW_006928392.1:0-414 GCF_000298275.1 Orycteropus afer afer
GGAGGGGAAGAATAAAGAATAATAGTAAAAAGGACAAAAGTATTAATAATAATAGGAGTTTTAAAACAGACTAAAACAAGCAAACAAAATCAGAAAAAAGAAAGAGAAAAAAAAAAAGAAACAGAAAAAAATTGGGGGAGGATAGGGCAGGGCATCCAGGCTCCATCTGAGCACACAGACTGGGACAGAGTTCCTGCAGGCCCAGAAGGTGGGTGGGAGTGGGGTATGGCCACGCCTCCATTTAACAATGGGTGTGGGGTTTAAGAGTAAGAAGGAGAATATCACACTTTTTCAGTCGTCCAGGTCTGGAGTGTCCTTGGGGTTACTGGCAACAGAACTTGTTCTTAAGCCGCTGAAATATGAGGGAGCGCTGTCTCTTTAAATATCCAAAATGGCCAAGCCACTTGTAAACAT
>NW_006928392.1:1399-3201 GCF_000298275.1 Orycteropus afer afer
ACTGCCTGGTCCCACACCAGCTCCACAATCCCTGCTATACTTTGAGCCTATCATCACTGCCAATGTCAGTCCATCTTGCTGAGGACCTTCCCCTTTTTTGTCGACCCTCCACCATACCAAGCTTGACATCCTTCTCCAGGGAATGGTCCCTTCTGATAACATGACCAAAGTATGTGAGACAAAGTCTGGCTATTCTGACTTCCAAGGAGAATTCCAGCTGTACTTCCTCCAGGACATATTTGTTAATTCTTTTAGCAGTCCATGGTACTTTCTTTGCTTACATCATAACTTGAAAGCATTGATTTTTCTTCAGTCTTCCTTCATTGTCCAGCTCTCACATGCATATCAGGTGATTGAAAATACCATGGCTTGTGTCAGGCATATCTTAGTCCTCAAGGAGACATCTTTGCTCTTCAGCACTTGAAGAAGGTCCTTTGCATCTGATTTGCCCAGTGCTATACATTGTCTGATGTCCTGACTGATGCTTCCATTGTTGTCAATTGTAAAACCAAGCAATGTGAACTTCAATCTTTTCTCCATTTATTGTGATGCTGCTTATTGGTCCAGTGTGTGGATTTTTATTTTCCTTATAGCGAGACGTAATTCATACTGCAGACTGTATTCTTCAATCTTCATCAGTAACTGCTTCAAGTCATCCTCACTTTCAACAAGCAAAGTTGTATCATCAGAGTATTTCAGGTTGTTAATGATTCTTCTTCCAATCCTGATGCCATGTTCTTCTTCATAACGTCCAGCTTCTCGGATTATTTGCTCAGCATATAATTGAATAAGTATGGTGAAAGGACACAACCTGACACACTTCCTTCTTGATTTTAAACCATTCAGTGTTCCCTTGTTCTGTTTGATGACAGCCTCCTCATCTATGTAGAGGTTCCCCATGATTACAATCAAGTGCTCTGGAATTCCCATTATTCTCAATGTTATCCACAATTTGTTAGGATCTACACAATCAAATGCTTTTTCATAGTCACTAAAACACAAGTAAACATCTTTCTGGTATTCCTGGCTTTGAGCCAAGATCCCTCTGACATCAGCAATGATATCCCTTGTTCCATGTCCTCTTTGAATCCAACTTGCACTTCTGGAAGTTCTCTGTCAATATACTGCTGCAACCATTTTTGAATTATCTTCAGTAAAATTTTACTTGCAGATGATATTAATGATATTGTTCAATAATTTCCACATTCTCTGGGTCACCTCTTTGGAATGGGTACAAATATGGGTCTCTTCCAGTCAGTTCGCTAGGTAACTATCTTCCAAATTTCTTGACATAGCCGAATGAGTGCTTCCAGTGGGGCATCTGTTCCACAGTCAGCTCCTGGCCTTGTATTGCAAATTTTGTTGCAACAACTCAATGGGTATTCCGTCAATTCCTGCAGGCTTGTTCTTCCCCAATTCCTTCAGTACAGCTTCTACTTCTTCCTTCAATACTATTGGTTCTTGAACATATGCCACCTCGCAAAATGGATGAAGATTGACCAGTTCTTTTTGGTACAGTGACTGTGTATTCCTTTCATCTTCTTTTGATTCTTCCTGCATCATTCAATATTTTGTACATAGAATCTTTCAGCATTACAACTCGAGGCTTAAATTTTTTCCTCAGTTCTTTCAGCTTGAAAAATTCTAAGAGAGTTCTTCACTTTTGGTTTTCTATCTCCAGGTCTTTGGACATTTCATTTTAGTAATTGGCTTTGTCTGGTCGACCTGCTCTTTGAAATCTTCTATTCAGCTCTTTTATCTTGTCATTTCTTCCATTTGCTTTAGCTAATCTTTGCTCAAGA
>NW_006928392.1:4086-6228 GCF_000298275.1 Orycteropus afer afer
CATTTCATTTTTGAAACTTGCAATTTTCCTTGATTCATACTTTGTACATTCCATGTGCCAATTATTAATGGATGTTTGCAGCTATTTCTCCTCAATTTGAGTCATGCCACATCAGCAAATGGAGGTCCTGAGAGATTTAATTTACCCATATCATTAAGGTTGGTTCTACTCTGATGAGGCAAGTCATTTCCAGTCATACCTTGAGTGCCTTCTGACCTAAGGGGATCATCTTCCTGTGCTGTCTTGGACAATGTTTCCAGGCTATTCATAAATTTGCCCAGCAGACAGTGTTTCTCTGCTATTCATAAGGTTTTTCCCTGGCCAATTCTTTGAGAAGTGGCTGGTCTCTTCCTTCTTCCTATTCTGTCTCAGTCTGTCAGCTGCATTGAAACCTGTGCCCCATGTGCAACCTGCTGGCTTTTGAAACACTGGTGGCACAGCGTCAAGCCTCACAGCAACATGCAAGCCACCACATGATGACAAAGTGACAGAAAAGTTCATCTTCTTTAGCTGTTGGAAACCTCTCTGCCCTCCCCTTACCTAATGCTACCTGGATCCTGCCACTTTTGTTATCCCTGAATATTCTCTCCCTAGCAGGCCTAGGGGGTTGGGTCCTGTCTCCTGACCCCTTACCTGGATCCTGCCACGTTTGCCATTCAAACCCACTTTGGAAAGAAGGTTGGGCAAACTACTTTCGTGGTGGTACTGCCTCCAAAAACCCAGGGGGGGGTCGCTATGCATCAGGTCTGACTCAATGACACATAACAACAACAACAACAACAATCTGCCACTTTTGTCATCCCCACTGGTTTCCTCCCTCTCTTGCCTGGGGGGTTGGGTGCTGTCTCCCAAATAGAGAGCTGATATATTACAAAATCTCCATCTGTAAACAAAGTGAATTATGGCAAGGCCAATGATGAGAGTTCAACTATGTCTTGATAGATTTAATATTTATATTATATAGATATAATATTTATTATCTCTGTATCTGGAATTTCATTGTTTAAAGATTAATTTTTCTCCCAATACCACTTAAGTAATGTACTTTTTACCTCTAAAATATGTCTTTTTATAATGATACAACGAATAGTATGCCTATACTGCATTTAGAAATAAAACATTCAGACAAACAAAGGAAATATATTTCATCATATTATTTGGTAATGATTGTTTACTTTTGTTTCAGACTCTTTATATGTATGTTAAATCTTGTCATTAAGTTAAGAAAGAGCATTAAAATTAACTTCAATTTTAGAAAAGAAAAGGAGCTCTGGTGGCGTAGTGCCTAAGTCACTTGACTGCTAACCAGAAGGCTGACAGTTCATACCCACCAGCTACTCCTTGGAAGGTAGGTTGGGCAATCTACTTCCATAGTGATACCTCCTCAGAAACCCAAGGAGGGGTCGCTATGAGTTGGATCCGACTTGACAGCAGTGAGTTTTTTTTTGTTTGTTTGTTTTTTTTTTGATAGAGAAGAAAATGAAAGTTTAAAGAGATTAAGAATATTGCCCAAGGTCATCCAACTAGAAGTGATACTGTAACATTTACATCAGATTATAGCTGGTTATTTCATTTGGTGTGAGACACTCTCAAAAGAGAAATTCCAGTTCTTGAAACATAAGAAAACAAATGTCATGTGGAAATACATCTGTAAGTAACAAAAGAATGCCAAGTATTACCAGCAGTCACCAGACACTGGGAGAGAGGCATGGAAAACTTCTCTTAAAGCACTGATTTGAAATGCTAGCCTCTAGAAAACAAACTTTTATTCTTTAAAATATCTTGTGGCATTTTGTTACACAGCCCTAGGAAACAAAGACATGTGTTTTTTGATTTCCCACCTGAAGCTCTCAAGCACAAAATTTAATACCAGAAATAAATACAGAGATAGAAACTCATAGATAGGAATATGAGATTAGTTATCTGACTTGGTAGATTTAAAGGCAGCGATGATTTAAAGGCAGCCAATGAAAAATGGATATCAGTAGGTTACTGTAAACAGAGACAACATATATACTTAAATTAACACCTGAAGATGTATCGCTCCCTGCCAGGTAGACGGGCCATCTCTTTTAGGGAGCTCTGGTAGCATAGTGACTAAGACACTTGCCTGCTAACCAGACGGCTGGCGGTTCAAACCCA
>NW_006928393.1:0-1047 GCF_000298275.1 Orycteropus afer afer
TTTTCTAGGTATAGGATCATATCATCAGCAAATAGGGATAGTCTGACTTCTTCCTTACCAATTTGGATGCCTTTGATTTCTCTTTCTTGCCTTATGGCTCTGGCTAAGACTTCCAATACAATGTTGAATAGAAGTGGTGATAGTGGGTATCATTGACTGTTCCTGTTCTCAAGAGGAATGGTTTCAGTCTCTCTCCATTGAGAATAATGTTGGCTGTTGGTTTTGCATAGACGACCTTTATTATGTAGAGGAATGTCCCTTCTATTCCTACTTGGCTGAGAGTTTTGATCAGGAATAGGTGTTGGATTTTATCAAATGCCTTTTCTGCATCAATTGATATGATCATGTGGTTCTTCTCCTTTGTTTTATTTACATGGTAGATGACATTGATTGTTTTTCTAATGTTGAACCATCCCTGCATACCTGATATGAACCTCACTTAGTCATAATGAATTATTTTCTTGATATGTTGTTTGAATCTATTGGCTAGGATTTTGTTGAAGATATTTGTATCTATATTCATGAGGGATATTGGTCTGTAGTTTTCCTTTTGAGTGATGTCTTTTCCTGGTTTTGGTATTAAGGTTATGCTTGCTTCATAAAATGAGTTAGGGAGGATTTCATCCTTTTCTCTGTTTGGAAATAGTTTGAATAGGACTGGTGTCAGTTCTTCTCTGAATGTTTTGTAGAATTCTCAGTGAAACTGTCTGGGCCAGAACTTTTTTTTAGTGGGTAAATTTTTTATGACCTGTTCAATTTCTTCTTTTGTTATGGACCTGTTCAAATTTCCACATCAGTCTGTGTTAGTTTAGGTAAGTGGTATGTTTCTAGAAATCTGTCCATTTCTTCCAGATTTTCAAATTTCTTGGAGCACAGTTCTTCATAGTATCCTAATATTATCCTTTCCATCTCAGTTGGTTCTGTTTGATGTCACCCATTTTGTTTCTTATTTGTGTTATTTGTATTTTCTCCCTCTTTTCCTTTGTTAAATTTGCCAGTAGTTTGTCAATTTTATTGATCTTTTCAAAAAACCAACTTCTGGTCTTG
>NW_006928393.1:1259-2386 GCF_000298275.1 Orycteropus afer afer
TATAAGGTCAAGTTGGTGGATTGTATTGTTTAGCTCTTCTGCATCTTTGTTGAGTTTCTTTCCAGTTGTTCTATCTTTCAAAGAAAGTGGTGTATTAATGTCTCCCACTATGACTGTGGAGTCATCTATTTGCTTTTTCAACTCTTTTAAAGTCTGATTTATATATTTTGGGGCTCTTTCATTGGATCCATAGATATTTATTATGGTTATATCTTCATGTTTAATTGATCCTTTTATCATTGTAAAATGCCCTTCTTTGTCTCGTATGGTGGTTTTTGTCTTAAAGTTAATTTGATCAGAAATTAATATTACCACTCATGCTCTCTTACAGTTGCCATTTGCTTGATATATCTTTTTCCAATCTTTGATTTTTAGTCTATTTTTAGTCCACTTTTGTCTTTCTCTAAGGTGTGTCTCTTGTAGGCAGCATATTGATGGGTTTTGTTTTCTTATCCAATCCGCAACTCTCCATCTCGAGTGGTGCATTTAATCCATTAACCTTCAGTGTAGTTATTGACAGGTATGAATTAGTTGCTGTCATTTTGTTATGTGTTTTTTCATGGTGTCCCTGGTTTCTTTGTTCCATGTTATTTTTTTTGTGCTGAGCTCATTATGCTTATGAATCGTTTTATCATTTCTTTTGTTACCTTTGTTTTAGTATTTGCTGAATATTTGTGCTTGTCCTCTTTTTTATTGTGATATGAAGGTTTATCATTTTTCTTTGAGGTTACCCTGTGATTTATAATTTTCTCCCCAAGATTAGAACAGTCCATTTTATCTTGCAACTCTCTTGACTTCCTCACCATTTAAAAGTTCTGTAACTACACAGTATTTTCCCTCTTTCTGGTTTGCATTTGTCCTTACTTGCCAATTGATGTCTCTGGTTCCTTGTTTACAATCTTGTAAGATCATTTTACTTTAGATATGTCCATAGCTGTTGTTTCTGGGTTATGTCATCTTGTGTATTAATGGTTGGTTGTTGTTTGCTATTTTTGGTTCTTTGTCTAAAGAACTCCCTTTAGTATCTTTTGTAAGGTTGGTCTGGTTTTAACAAATTCCCTTAGTTTCTGCTTATCTGGAAATCTCCTAATTTCACCATCATATTTGAGGGACAATTTTGCCGGGTA
>NW_006928393.1:3221-5697 GCF_000298275.1 Orycteropus afer afer
GTCTGTATCCTGCTCCCTTGTTTCTACCACTTCATCTTTCTTCTTTGTGTGGACTGTGATGATCTGTTGTCTCTGAGACATTGTGGCATTGTTGTATTTAGATCTCCATGAACTATTTGTGAAGAGCTGCCAAGGGTGAGTTAGGCTCTTGTTGGTGTTTTTTTTATTGTTGGCCCATTGGTGGAAAAGGAAGTGGTGGCTCTCAGTCAGTAAGTGAAGCTGCAGGAGGTGTGGGTGTAGTTGTACTGTATGGTAACTCTTGCTGTCTTCCATGCTGTTAGACAAAAATAACAATTGAATAACCACCAAAAAAGAAAAGCACATGGACAAAAAATACACTGTATAATTATATAGCAACAGTAGCCAAAAAAAGGAAAAATGGAAAAAGAAGAAGAAGAAGAAGAAAACTGCAATATCTGGTGATAGGGCAATAAGAGAAAAAAGGTAGAGAGGGAGAATAATGAAGAAAAAAATAGGAAAAATGCAAAAAGAAAAACAAAGAACAGCATTAACCACAAGAAAGAAAAAAATTAAAAATTGCAACCAGGAACAGTGACAAGAAGAAAAGCTGAAAACTAGGACTTGGGAGGGGAAGAATAAAGAATAATAGTAAAAAGACAAAAGTAATAATAATAGTAATAGTTTTAAAACAGACAAAAACAAGCAAACTAAAAAACAGAAAAAAAGAAAGGAAAAAAAATCATGGCGGGCAGGGCAAGGCACCCAGGCTCTGTCCAAGCACTCAAACTGGGATGGAGTTCCTGCCAGCCTAGAAGGTGAGTGGGAGTGGGGGATGGCCACACCTCCGCTCACCAAGAGGGTGTGGGGTATAAGAGTAACAAGGGGAGTGTCACACCTTTCCAGTCGTCCAGGTCCAGAATGTCCTTGGGGTTATGGGTAAGTGGAGCCTGTTCTTAAGCCCCTGGAATCTGGGAGAATGCTGTTGCTTTAAATGTCCAAAATTGTCAAGCCACTTATAAACATTCAAAATGGCTGCACCCTCTGGATAGACAAAAGTCCACAGCTCAGCCCGCCATCCTCTTCGCTGCCTCCCCTTTTATTGCCCAGCCACCAGAAATAGTCCTCCATGCAGTTCCTGGCTAGCAGGACTGATTTTTAGGTTATTTCTTAGGTCCTACCACCACTCAGCAATAGCCACTCTGTCTGTGCCATCAGAATTGCTGCCCGACGGCAGCTCTGTATGTCTCCTTTTTTGGTATTCTCATGCAAATTCTTCTGCTAGTTGGGGTTTAGTCCACTTCTGTATCCTTCCATTCAAGTCTCAGTGTCCAGGATTATCTTCTGTATATATGTTAATTGGTTACCCTTTTTCTTTGTTGAAGAGGGTCTGTGCTGTCTTTCTGCCTATTCCACCATCTTACTGCTGGACATGTTTACATTCTTAATAGCTCTGTTGAGGTATGTTGTTGTTAGGTTCCATAGTGTCATTTCTGACTCACAGTGAGCCTATCCACAACAGAAAAAAATACTGCCTACTCCTGGGCCATCTTCATAATTGTCACTATAGTTGAGCCCATCATTGCAGCAACAGGGTCAATACATCTTCTTGAGGTTCTTCCTCATTTTTGCTGACCTTCTACTTTAACAAACATGATATCCTTCTCCAAGGACTGGTCCCTCCAAAGTTTGAGAGCCAAAGTCTCGCCATCCTTGCTTCTAAGGAGCATTCCAACTGTACTTCATCCAAGACAGACTTGTTTGTTCTTTTGCCAGTCCATGGTATATTCAATATTCTTCACCATCATATTTCAAATGTATCCCTTCTTCAGTCTTCCTTATTTGCTGCCCAGTTTTTGCATGCATATGAGGCAGTTGAAAATACAATGGCTTGGGTCAGGTTCACCTTAGTCTTCAAACTGTCTCCTTTGCTTTCTAACACTTTAAAGAGGTATTTTGTAGCAAATTTACCCAATGCAATACATCATTTGATTTCTTGACTGCTGCTTCCATAGGCATTGATGGTGGATCCAAGTAAAATCCTTGAAAACATCAATCCTTTCTCTATTTATCATTGATGTTGCTTATTGGTCCAGTCACTAGTGCTCAGACGGCTCCCTTGCTACCATCCCGAGAGGGACCGGGTCTCCAGGAGCAAGGTAAGCATGGGCGGGCTGGTGCTTACTCATTGATCTGCACTGAACACTTTCCCTTGTTACCCTCCCGAGAGGGACCGGCTCTCTGGGAGCAAGGTAAGCACGGGCGGGCTGGTGCTTACCCACTGATCTGCACTGAACACTTTCCTTGTTACCCTCCCGAGAGGGACTGGGTCTCCAAGAGCAAGGTAAGCACGGGCGTAGCACAGAGTAGCAGGCCAGAAAAGCAGGAGAAAGGGGTAAAACCCAGGGAGCCAAAGAGAAGAGCAATCAGCCGAAGGGATTAGGTGAGGAGGGGAAACTCAGGACACCCAAAGAAGCAGGCCAGAAGAGCAGGAGAAAGGGGATTAAAAGACAGGAAG
>NW_006928394.1:0-1131 GCF_000298275.1 Orycteropus afer afer
GACTCACAGCAACCCCTCCTTGGGTTTCTGAGGCGGTATCCCTGTGGAAGTAGACATGAATAAACCTGAAAAACGGTTTCAACCTGCTTGTGTTGCTACCAGGGTGGGAATCCCTTCAGCCACACTTGAAGCGTCCCCGTGTGTCTTTCATAACTTGACATTGGTAACGACTCTTCCCTCTTACAAGGAGTCTTGTCTCAAGGAGAGAGGTCTGGTGTTAGCACCTCATGACTCAGAGCTCTACTGGATCTTTCAGGCTCCTCTCAGGGATCCCGATTCTAGCCTTTGCCTTCACAGTGGTAGAATTTCTAAGTGAGCAGCAGGAAAGTTCTTATGTGCCTGCAAGGTATCCACTGAGCGAGGTGGGAGCACAGCGGGGACTCACGTTCTCCACTGGGAAGAAAGGAGAAATGGGTGACTGTCGTCGTTTTCGGCTTTTTGTGATAAGAGAGAGCGCTGAGTGGTTCCAACAACATTTACTAACATTTTGTTCTTCTAAGATGCCATCGAGTCGGCTCTGACTCAGGGCGACCCTTTTGTGCAACAGAATGAAGCACTGCCTGGTCCTGGGCCATCCCCATGTCCCTGCCAGCCTTGAGCCCATTGCTGCAGGCCCTGCGCCAGCCCATCTGACTGAGGGTCTGCTCCTCTTTTGCTGACCTTCTATCAAGCATGACATCCTTTTCCAGGGACCAATCCCTTCTGACAACATGACCAAAGTACGTGAGATGAAGTCTGGCCATTCTTGCTTCCAAGGAGCATTGTGGCTGCACTTCTTCCAGGACAGATTTGTTCGTTCTTCTGGCTGTCTGTGGTACTTTCAGTATTCTTCTTTGCCAACACCACAACTCAAATACATCAGTTCTTCTGTGGTCTTACTAGCTACTAAACCAAACCAAACCAAACCAAAACAAAAAAACTCACTGCCACTAAGTTAATTCTGACTCATAGCGACCCCCATTGGGTATCCAAAGTGGTAAATCTTTATGGAAGTAGATTGCCTCATCTTCCTTCCATGGAGTGGCTGGTGGGTTTGAACCACCAACCTTCTGGTGAGTAGTCAAATGCCTTAGGCACTGCACCACCAGAGAATGCCTTTATTAACGACTGTTGTTGTTGTTGTTATGTGCC
>NW_006928394.1:2504-4271 GCF_000298275.1 Orycteropus afer afer
ACCCTATGTGCAGCAGAACAAAACACAGCCCAGTCTTGTGCCAGCCTCATGATCCTTGCTATGCCTGAGCCCATCGTTGCAGCCACTGTGTCAGTCCATCTCGTTGAGGGCCTTCCCCTTCTTGGCTGACCCTGCACTTTACCAAGCATGACGTCCTTCTCCAGGGAATGGTTCCCCCTGACAACGTGACCAAAGTAGGTGAGACAAAGTCTGGTCATTCTCTCTTCCAAGGAGCATTCTGGCTGCACTTCTTCCAGGACAGATCTGTTAGTCCCTTTAGCAGACCATGGTACTCTTAGCATTCTTCTCAAAGGTTAGCCAATGAAAACCCTGTGGACCGCGACAGGATACCGTCTGACATGTTGATGGAAGATGAGCCCCCAAGGTGGAAGGCCCTTCAAGCTTGCAGGGGCTTCAACGCAGCACCGGCGCATGCCTCCTTTGACGCGTGCCGGTGCTAGAGAGGGTGGTGCAGGGCCGGCGGCCGTTCTGTCGTCCGTGGTGTCATCCCGAGTCAGAGCGGACTGGACGGCAGCAAACATGAGAACGAGAGAAGGCTAGGGAAGTACCAGCTTTATTTGTCGCTCCTAACGCCTGCCCTGATGGGGTGAGCAGCTCAAAAGTACCTCATGAACTAAAGCAACTCAGGGCAGGAGGCTGGGCGGCCTTCTCCATCCAGACATGCAGCCTAGGCAAGCCCAGTGCATGGTGGAACCGATGTGTTTCTCCTGTGGGGAGTGCTGTTGCTTAGGTGTGTTACTCGTGAATGTGCACGTTAGGAAACAACTAGCAGCAGGGCGATTTTACATAAATAACCACGTGAGCTGACAGTTAGCTGGCTGAGGCTTCCTCTCCTATTAGTGGTGCCTTTAGCCCATACTTCATAGGCAGTACTGGGCAGTGGTTTACACCACAGACCATGCATCTTCAGTGGGGATGATATCAACCCCAAGGAACCAAACTTGGTTCTCGGGGAGGGAGAGCAAAAGTCTTAGCTGTTACAGCAGTTTGAAACCCCCAAAGCTCCACCCTACCCAAGATAATCTACCCTGTGGCATTTCATTTCTCCCACTGGATTTTCTTGACTATCACGTGAGGGGCAGTGATACTGAGGTCATGGAAGATACACAAACCACAAGCAAGATCAGAGCTACCAGACGATGGTGCTAGATGCCTGTGACGGAGGACTTTGAATGGATTGCGTGACCTCCGCCACGTCACAGGTGGAGATGTTTGAGCTTCTTATGGATCCTGCCCAGGGTTCATTGTGTTCCCTACAGCTGAGGACTCGTGCCTTTCTATTTGAAAGATCAACTACTTGGTCTTTAAATAACGTCTCTCTCTTTGTGGAACTCCTGCTAAATGCATATTAAACCTTTCATCCTATCCTCCATAACGTTGAGCTTGCCCTCTCATGTTTCCTGTCTCTTAGGCTCACAAGTTTATTGAGTGATGGTTCTGGCCCAGGCACTCTTTCATTATTTGGGATGGAAATCAGCAATGGGCAAAACAAACAAAAATCCCAGCTCTTGGAGAGCTCACATCCCAGCAGAAGAAAGTAGGTGATAATAATGAATAAACAACAATATGTGTAAACTATAGAATTTTGGAAGGTAATGAGTGCTATGGAAATCAGATGAGGTAAAGCCAGGTGTGTGAATTGGCAATGCTGAGATGGATGGTGGTGAAACATGAAGAGATGGTCAAAGGAACCTATTTGAGAAGATAAATTTGAGTACAGACATTAAGGAGTGAGTGAATTAGGTA
>NW_006928394.1:5196-6133 GCF_000298275.1 Orycteropus afer afer
TAAGAGACATAGAGTCACTGGAGAGTTTGGGGGTTCTCCTGGTGCCTGATTTATAAACATAGAAAACAACATGAGATTAGTCCTGATAGGTTCAAGGAAGAAAGAGTTGTGAGACTGAGTGTTGAGGGCAGGAAAGTGTGGGGTTGTAGGGACCCTTCCTCACTTCCATGGTGGGACAAGCGAGTTCAGGATCACATGATCTCGGTCCCCGTAGGTCAGCCTCCTTCTTTGCATCCACCTTTCAGCTCACTAAATCTCTCTTCAACTGGTCTAATTTACTACCAAGCCATCCCTTGATGATTACTTTCTCTTTTAAAAGTTTTAGTTGATTTGTTCTTAAATCTCCCAGGTCTTTTAAAACAGCTTCAGTGCCTTGCTGATGTTTCCATGCCTGCCCTTTATTCTTTAAAAAATATCAAGCCTATGTTTTTTTTTTTAAATCCACTGTAGGCTGTATCTAATGGTTCCATTATCTGAAGTTCTGGGGCATCAGATTCTGTTGTTTCTCTCTCACTCAACATGACACATTTTCTCGTGTGAGCTCATGTTTAGTGTGATTTCATCTGGGGAATTCCATGAGATAGTGATAAAACTGTGCTCATTTGAATGAATTTGAAACAATTTCCTTGGTCAGTTTCCCAGATTGCAGTCAGAGTATAAACTTGAACCCCAGACCAGGACAGCTTGTGATTACAAATTCTCAGTGGAGTCATTTTTCTCCCCTCTCAGAGCCAAGGCCAAGATAGAGGAGTTTCCTTGTTGTTTCTATCTCATTCTCTTTGGTGGGTCTGAATTTTTCTTGTTTGCACTCTCATTGAGTGTCTTCTGGGATCTGAATTTATATGGGGACTTCCGTTCCTCCCACACTTTGCATATGTGGGCTCATGGCCTGACCCGTGTGGCCGTTAAGCCCACCAGGATCAGCAAATACCCCTGG
>NW_006928395.1:0-6018 GCF_000298275.1 Orycteropus afer afer
ATATATATATATATACTTTGCTGGTTTTTGTGTTTCTCTAGAGAACCCAATCCCACACAATGTTTTTGCATCTATGTTCATGAGGGATATGAGTGTGTAGTTTTCCTTTCTAGTGGTTTTGGTATCAGGGTTATGCTTGCTTCATAAATTGAGGTTGGGAGGATTCCATCCTTTTCCATGTTCTGGAATAGTTTGAGTAGGATTGGTGTCATCTTTTCTTCTCTGAATGATTAGTAGAATTCTCTAGTGAAGCCATCTGGGCAAGGATGTTTTTTGTTGGTAATTTTTTTATGACCTGTTCAATTTCTTCTTTTGTCATTGGTCCATGCAAATTTTCTCCCTGAGTCTGTGTTAGTTTAGGTAAGTACTCTGTTTCTAGAAATCTGTCCATTTCTTCTAAGTGTCAAATTTGTTATAGTATAGTTCTTCATAGTATCCTGATATCATTCTTTTTATTTCTTTTGATTGTTTTGTGATCTCACCCCTTTAATTTCTTATTCATATTCTTTGCATCTTCTCCTTTTCCTTTGTTAAGTTTGCCAGTGGTTTGTTGATTTTATTAATCTTTTCAGAAAACCAACTTCTAGTCTTGTTGATTTTTTCCTATTGTCTTTCTGTTTTTTGTTTCTTTTATTTCTGCTCAAACATTTATTATTTATTTTATTCTGGTGATCGTAGACTTTTTTTGATGTTCTTTTTCTAATTTTAGAGATGTTTGTTTAAAGTGTTGATTTTGGCTATTTCTTTGGTTTTGATGTGCGCATCTGTTGCTATAAATTGGCCTCTGATCACTGCTTTTGCTGTGTTCCAAAGATTTTGGTATGTTGCGTTTTCATTCTCATTTGATTCAAGCAATTTTTTAATTTCATTTTTTATTTCTTCTATTACCAGTCATTTTTAAGGAAAGTGTTATTCAATATCGGTTCATTTGCTCTTTTTCTATGGCTCTTCTTAGTGTTGATTTCTAGTTTTATAGCATTGTGATCTGAGAAGATGCTTTAGGTTGCTACTGGAATATATTCAAAATGGATGTGCCCTCAGGTCAGCTGACAGTTACCACCTCCATTTGTCTCCTTGCTTACTGTTTCATTCAGGTTCTTCTACTAGATGGTATTAAGTCTGCCTTCAAAGCTGGGGGTTCCAGGATTATCTTCTGTATTGTTATAAATTATTTTCTCATTGTTTTGTTGCAGAAGGTCTGTGTAGCTTGTCTGCCTATTAGCCATCTTGGCAGAACTTTCTAATGCACTTTACTCTTCAAAGGGACATTTTTGCTCTTCAGGAGTTTAAAAAGGTCTTTTGCAGAAGATTTGGCCAGTGTAATTTGAGGTCTGATTTCTTTACTGCTGCTTTTAGTGGTGTTTCTATCATTACATTAGATAATAATCTTCATATTTGTCATCTTAAGTGTATTTAAAAATGCAAATGAGTAATTTTTCATATTTAGTACTTAGTGTTATAAATATAACTTATTAGTGTTATAAATATAACAAATATAAAAATATAACAGTTACTATACTGATACATTAGTGATACCACCTCAGAAATCCAAGGAGAGCTTGATATGAGTCAAATCCAACTTGATGGCAGTGAGGTTTTTTTTTTTTTTTTTTTTTTTTGTACTGATACATAAAAAACATAAAAAAAACCCAAAAACTCACTGATGTCGAGTCTATTCAATTCATGGTGACCCCTCCTTGGGTTTCCAAGGTGGTATCTCTACAGAACTACATTTACTCAATCTTCCTTTTGAGGAGTGGCTGGTGGATTTGAACTGCCAGCCTTCTGGTTAGCAGTCAAATGCCTTACACACTATGCCACCAGAGCTCCCTACTGATACATTAGTAAAATATAAACATAAAAATAATCTAGAATAGGATGTTTCATACCCTTTGACAAAGCTTTACAAGTCATCTGCAGTCATCACATATTTATGTGAGCTTCTGATCATATAGCAATTGGAGCCTTAGGCTGTTGAAAAAACAAAATAATCAAATCAGTCAGGGTCTTAACTGTATAGATATTCAATTCCTGATAGAAGCAGTATAGTCTGATTTAGTGAGGTTGATACATCATAATTTGAGTCTTTAATTGATATAGGTATCATGAATTGATCTTTTTTCCTCTAACTTTAAGAAGGTGTTAGAAAGTAGTGAATTGGATTAATATATAATAATATCTAAACATTCATTAAATAATTAAAATATATGATAATGATTAATTTTCCTCTAAGTCCTAGGAAATATTCTAAGCACTTTCTATTAGTAAATTCTCTCAACTTGCTATAAAGTGACAGAACTGGATTTTATTTACCCATTATCTGCCTCTAAATTCTGAGATAGTCACCAATATGCTATATGGTTATATTCTGTTCAAAAAAATGTTTTCAAAAGAGGAAAGTTTGTGGCCTTGTTAGAAACTGGAAGTCCCAACTGAATATCTGAGTTTTAATTTATCAACTTACTTACATTTCCATTCCACAACTTTCTATTGATTCAAAGTCTTTGAGTCATTTAATGGTGGAGGAACATGTGGCTATTTCATTCTTGGGCTTCTTCTATATATTATCATATTTGTCATTTCCTGCTAAATTATCTTCAAAATTAATAAAAATAACATGTATCATTTATTAATCATTCTCTTTCTTTAATATTTTTATTAATTTTCAAAAAATGAACAAAAAGAGTGATATAATAAATTTTTTATGTACAGAAAGAGCAGACTAGCATCTTTCAGGTCTGCATACTGCATATTGAAGGACATAATACATTCATTGTTTCAATAGAAATGAATTTGTCTTCTACTACTGTGTGAATTTCAGAGGGAAGGTCTCTAGGCATGCATTAAGGGAATCTACAGGTTTCACTAAGACCATTATGTTTCTAATGCCAATGTGTAAAATATAAAATAATTTTAATATTTAAATTCCTATTTAAATGAACACATCCCAAAATGAGACAGTAATCATATTTCTTCCACTTGTCAGAAATATGATTAAATGATTGCTTCATGAAAATGTGAGTAGTTTGCTAAAATCATATTAAACCTAGAGATGATAAGCATAAGAATATTCTAATCTTTATACCTTAGAGTTTTCAATAATGACATTTTTAGATTCTGTGTTGTAAAGATGGTCTCTTGGCAGTCCAGAAAATACGAAGGAATGGGACACAAGGGTCTTGTCACACAAAGATTAGTGGGGTATGAAAACCTTACTCACTGGATTAGATTAGAAAGTTTTTCAACTTGGTACTCTTGTCATTTTGGGCCAGATAATTCCTTCCTTGGCAGACTGCCAAGTTCATTATAGGCTATTTGGCAGCATTCTTGTGTTTTGTGCAATAGATGCTGGATGCATCATCCTCTGTTATTAAAAATATCTCCAAACAGTGACATATGTTCTTGGGGAGTAAAATTGCCCCCTGTTGAGAACCACTGGATTAGATGCTATTAGTTATTGTTAGTTGCCTTTGAGTTGGCTATGACTCATGGTGACATAATATAAAACAGAATAAAACAGTGCCTGATCTTGCACCATTTTTATGATTATCATTGGTATGCTCCATTGTTTGTGAACACTGTGCATTTTCAGTACCTTCCAACCTCCACAAAAACCAAACCAAAATCATTACCATTGAGTCATTTCTGACTCATAGCGACCCCCCTTGCATTTCTGAGGTTGTAAATCTTTACAGAAGTAGATCACCCAGTTTTCCTTCTGTGGAGTGGCTGGTGGTTTGAACCACTGACCTTCCAGTTAGCAGTCATGTCCCTTATCCACTATACTACCAGAGCTCATAATCTAGCACTATGGGCAGTAGTCTGTTGTGATCCATAAGGTTATTGTGGATAATTTTTGGAAATAGCTCACTATGCCTTTCTTTCTAGTCTGTCTTAGTTTGGAAGCCCTACTGAAATCTGTCTACCATGGGTGACCTTGCTGGTATTTGAAATCCTGGTAATACAGCTTTCAGCATCACAACAATACACAAACCACCACAGTATGAAGTGGAGATGATATTAGAGGGAAGGTTAAAACCAACAGTACCCCAACTCGGTGGGAATGAGCAAGCCACCAGGAATTTTTTTATTTTTTTATTTCGTAGGGATATATCAGGTATGGATATCATAGAGCGTGAAACTTTTTTTTCTGTTGATATTTAAATAGTGAGTCATTTCATTTGTTTTATTCCATGGCAGCTTAACACAGTCATAAAATGGCATATAAAATATTTTTGTTTAATTTTTTTTTTTTTTTGAGGGGGGCAGCTCTGGTGGTGCAGTGGCTAAAGCATTTGACTGCTAACCAGAAGGCTGGCAGTTCAAATCCACCAGCCACTCTTCGGAAGGCAGACTGGGCAATCTACTTTCATAGAGATACCGCATTGGAAACCCAAGGAGAGGTCATTATGCATCAAATTGACTTGATGGCAGGGAGTTTGGTTTATAATCAGTATGATTGGAAGCTTAAACCATGCTTCCTCTCTTAAACATTTCATATAAAATTTCAGAGATGGACTGGACTATCTTTAAATATTATATAAAAGAGAAAAATGTGTTTGTCCAAATAAATTATTGACATCAGTAAAATTGTGCCAGATTGAAAAATTATATTAATACTTCAGTAACTCCTATAAAGACTTTTTCTCTATTAACTTAAGCAACATTTTAGTCATTTTTTAAACTAAATAAAAGATCAAAGTCATTCACATGCATAGGAGAATTTTTTTATAAATATTACGAAAATTAGATTCTTGATATCTAAGATACATATTTAAATGAAATACATGTATGCATATGTATATATTGATAATGAAAATGAAAAGCTCACTTTTTTTGTATGTTGTTGTTTTTGTTGTTGTTCTGTGCCGTCGAGTCGGACCTGACTCATAGCAACCCCTCCTTGGGTTTCCAAGGCAGTATCACTACGGAAGTAGATTGCCCAACCTTCCTTCCAAGGCGTAGGTCATCAGAAAAGACCAGTAACTATAAGAGGATATCATAGTCTTCTTCTATTTCTTTCAGTAATGCTTTATAGTTTTCAACCTAAAAGTATTCCACCTCTCTGGCTGAATTTATTCCTAGTCATTTTATTCTTTTAGTTGCTATTGTAAGTGGGATGGTTTTATTCATTTGCTTTTCAGATTTTTCACTACTGATATGTAGAAACATGCCTGATTTTTACATGTTGATCTCTGCTATTTTAGTACCTTCATTTATTAGCACTAGTAGCTTTCTTGGATTTTCTATATATAGAATCATGTTATCTTCAATTGGAGATTGATTTACTTCTTTTTTTCTTATTTAGATGTCTTTTACTACTTTTCCAATTTCTCTGGCTAGACCTTACTTATATTAAATAGCACTGGTGAAAGTGGGGACTCTTGCTCCTGATCTTAGGGGAAAGCTTTCAATATTTCATCATTGAGTATGATATTAACCTGAATTTTTCACAAAGGAGTCTATCATGTTGAGGAATTTTCCTTCTATTACTAATTTGCTGAGTGTTTTTTAACATGAAAGAGTATTGGATTTTGTCAAATGCATTTGTCATCCATTCCACTAATGTGTTCTGTCACATTAACAAATGTACTTATTTCCAACAACCCTTATAATCTTGAGATAAATCCAACTTGGTCATTGCGTTAGTTACCTTGTGCTGCTGTAACAGAAATATCACAAGAGGGTGGCTTCAAAGAGCAGAAATTAATGTTTTATAGGTAAGAAGAATAGAAGTCTGAAGTCAGGGTACGGCTCTGGGGGAGAGACCTCCTTGTCTCTTTCAGTTTATAAGTGCTGCCAGCAATCTTTGACATTTCTTGAGTTTGTAGCTATAGCTGTCCCTATCATCTGCTGCTTCTTTACCCTGCATGTCTTTTTGTCTACTATATTTCTTTTTATTATTATTTATTTATTTATTTTTATTAGGATTTGGGTGAAGATTTACAGAGTAAATTCACTTTTCATACAGCAGTTCACATATACTTTGTCTCATGCCATTGACCAAAATTTACAATG
>NW_006928396.1:0-603 GCF_000298275.1 Orycteropus afer afer
GCAGCAATCAAGAAATCAAACAACTAATTCCATTGGGCAAATCTGCTGCAAAAGACCTCTTTACATTTTTAAAGAAACCACTTTGAAGACTATTGGGCACCTGACCCAGTTGGTGCTATTATCAATAACCTCATATGCATGTGAAATCTGGACAATGAATAAGGAAGACAGAGGAGAATTGATGAATTTGAACTGTGGTATTGGTGAAGACCATTGAAAATACCATGGACTACCAGAAGAACAAATATATCTGTATTGGAAGAAGTGTAACTGGAATGCTCCTTGAAAGTGAGAACGTCTAGACTTAGTCTCTCACTCCTTGGTCATGGTCTCAGAAGGATATCCCTGGAGGATATCCTTGGAGAAGGATATTATGCTTGGCACAGGAGAGGGTCAGTGAAAAAGGGGAAGACCCTCAATGAGATGGATGGACATAGTGGTTGCAAATATGTGTTCAGGTATAGCAATTATTTGAGGATGATGCAGGAACTGGCAATGTTTCCTTCTGTTGTACATAAATTGCTATGAGTCAGAACTGGCTCATGGGCAACTAGTAAAAATAACCTAAGACATATGCAAAACTATAATTTTCCACACATTTCA
>NW_006928396.1:3468-4763 GCF_000298275.1 Orycteropus afer afer
AAGTGAGGATGGCCAGACTTAGTCTCACATACTTTGGTCATGTTGTCAGAAGGGACTGGTCCCTGGAGAAGGATATCATGCTTGGTAAAGTAGTGGGACAGTGAAAAAGGAGAAGACCCTCATTGAGATCAATTGACAGTGACTGCAAAAATGGCTCAAGTACAGCATATATTGTGAGGATGGTGCAAGACCATGGAGTGCTTTGTTCTGGCGTTGTGAGTCAGAGCCAACTCGAGGTCACCTAAAACCATAGGCTATAGTATCATTGATCACCTTCTCTTACTGATTGATATAAAAATTTATATTGCAATGAATTATAGCATTCTATTTGTTCATAAGGAATATATTTAGGGTACCATAAGATAGTCACAGTGTTTAGAACCTATATAGAGCAGAATAATATGGCAATTAATTAACATCACCATTCAGATACATTTGAAAAGACTTATATGGATGTGGTTTTTAAATGAATAGTTTTGAGTGGTTTTATTCCATTAAAATATGTGAGCAAAATGTTTTCTCTCATCCTATAGCCGAAATAATATTTCCTATGTTCACTTATTTTTTACCAATCTACACTACTCAAAAATAAAGCAGGAGATATAGAAAGAGGAAGCAAGTATGCTATTCAGGGAAAAAAGTAGGAATCCTGGGGCCACATGGAGGGGAAAAAATATCTTTAAGAAACTATAAGACATAGAAAACTGAAAGCATGTAAGATGGTCAGGGGAGAGAATAGAGAAGCTCAGAAGCCTAAAAGAAGAAACTCTGCAAATATGACATTTTATCAATTATAAGCAATTATCTGAATATCTCAGAAGATACAAGAGACACTTAGAATAAGAAGAAAATAACAAAGTTTAACAAGGGATACTTAGACTTTGTCAATTGCATTTATAAGACAGACATATAAAAATAAAGTCTAATTGCAAATTACATAATCATTTGGGTAAATAAAAAAAATTACAAAGTAAAATGGAAAGAGGCTATGTTGTTGATGTTATGTGCCATCGATTAAGACCTGACAGTCAAATGCCTTAGGCACTATGCTACCAGAGTTCCCAGAAAGTGGCAATAGCATGGAAAAAATGAAGATTTCTTTTTTTTTGCCTTTTTCCTATCCCATATCAATTAAAGTTCATCTTTCTGATGCACAGGCTGTTTCATTCTAATGCAAAGAATTACCATGGTAAACAGTCTGCTTATATGATTGTACTCAGTTTAACAGTTAGACACAGAAACAGAAAACTTGATAAAACAGAGTACATCTGGTACATATGAACAATAAACATTTT
>NW_006928396.1:6075-6761 GCF_000298275.1 Orycteropus afer afer
TCTGCTTGAGTCTGACACTTTATAGCTTCTGATTGCTGGTATATAAAAATGTTTGCATGTAAAATAATTATGTAAAGGACACTTAAAATACAACCATCTAATAGCTAGTTTCATGATATTTTCAATTGAATAAATAATATGAAAAAAAAGAAATGTTCATATGTGTGTTCATCCCCTGGTTACTATTAGGTTATCTTGGTTCTGTTTATTGAGCCTGATCACCCATCTGGTTTTGACTACTTTACTAGAGAGTCACAAAATCCTCCTCTTGGAATGAGACTGAGCCTTGAGACAGCTATCACCTAGGTGTTTTGCTTTGTCATCCTTAGACGAACCGTATCCTGTGTGTTTAAGAAAGGACCCTGAATGCTGTGTGTCCCAGACCTCCCTAATAAGTCATTAAGCTTCGGTGCTACTGAGGAGCCATACTGTCCCTGTAACAAATCTTCCTTGAATGTATATTGATAGTCATGCATATATTTTCTACTATTTAAGTCAGCACAAGTGACAATCAGTCAAGCAAACTTACTTTCATTTAAGCCATAAATTCATAAAAGTTATTAGAGAAATAACATGAGAGACATTTCTTACTGTGTTAATTACCTCTCCATATAGCTTTGTGGTTTTCTTGCCTCTGTATAAACTTTAGCATTTACTATACTTATGTGTTTATATCATTCCAACAT
>NW_006928397.1:0-747 GCF_000298275.1 Orycteropus afer afer
AGTGCAGTTAGTCAATAAAAATACATAGTAAGTAAGGAACCACCTGTACTGCTCTATGTGACAACATAGATAAATCTCACAGACATCATCTTGAGCAGATGAAGTCAGAGAAAACAGAATTCATACAATATGACTCCAATTATATGGAAACCAAAATCATGAAAAACCTCTCTCTGGGGATAACAGAACACTGATTTTTTCCCAAGGATAATATCAACTAGGGGAGGGGTAATATCAATTGTTGATCTCAGATGGTTTTATGAGTGTATATACAGGTATGCATCACTATGAAATAGGATGTTATATGATTTGGACAATATGCAACTACCATTAAAAACTAACTTACTGCCATCAGGTAGTTTCTGACTCATAGCAATCCCCATTGGGTTTCTGAGGCTGTAAATCTTTACAGAAGTAGATCGCCCAGTCTTCCTTCCATGGAGCAGCTGGTGGGTTTGAACCACTGACCTTCCAGTTAGCAGTCAAGTCTCTTATCCACTACACCACCAGAGCTCCTTATGTGCAACCACCACCATTAAAACTTTATAGGTTCCTGCTTCACAGTCCCTCATCACTGTTACTGCCTCTGCTGGTGCTGGGGTTACTGTTGGAGGCTGGAGGAACCCTTAGCTGCTGAGAGGGCAGAGGCAGAGTGAGGAGACCAGTGAGGAGGAGGGAAGCATGCCCTGCCCACCCTCTGTCTAGCTCCCAAGCAGCAGAAGTAGCCCCTCGTGCAGCCTCCACCCT
>NW_006928397.1:894-1364 GCF_000298275.1 Orycteropus afer afer
TCTGGTTAGCAGGCAAGTGTCTTAGCCACTATGCTACCCCAGCTCCCTTACAACCATTGTTGTTGTTGTTGTTGTTATTTGCCGTCGAGTCGGCCCCGAAATAATAAACAAAAGGAGAACTGCTTTTCCTTTCCAGGAAAAAAAAAAAAAAAAAAAACTACAGACAATGGACATATGTGTAATAGCACATTTCCTGAATGGCTGTTCAGCAAACCATACCTATATATATGTAAAAATCCATTGTATTGTATACTTAAGATTAGTTAACATTGTAAAATTTACTATATCTGTGTAATACCTGGTGGCGTAGTGCCTAAGGCATTTGACTGCTAATCAGAAGGCTGGCAGTTCAAACCCACCAGCCACTCCTAGGAAGAAAGGTTGGGCAATCTACTTCCGTAGTGATACTGCCTCAGAAACCCAAGGAGGGGTCGCTATGGGTCAGATCAGATTTGACGGCAGCACATTTG
>NW_006928397.1:2994-3807 GCF_000298275.1 Orycteropus afer afer
TAAACCAGTGTCATTTCCAGACCAGCAGCGTCAGCTTCACCTGGGAGTTTGTGAGAAGTGCGAGTCAGGGGTCTGGTTGGGGCCCGAGGTACTTTGCCTGAGTGTCAATTCCCTGCTCCCACTCCCTCCAGCTCACCGCTCGCTGTGCTGCCTTCCGTTTTCGGTGCTTCTTCAGGCAGGACATTTGGTAGTTGTTGCTAGTCGAAGAAAAAGATTGTGGTGAGGAATATAGCCCTCCCTACTTTGACTGAAACGAAGAATGAAAGAGTAGAACTAGTCCATGCATTTACGACCAATTTCAGAAGGAAAAATACTTAGTAAGAGGCACATTTCGAGGAATTTATTGTCATCATGATTGTGTGAGAGGTAACGTGGTCAGCCCTTGCTGGTGTGCTGTGAAATGTGACTGAACAAGCTTAGTATGGGCGATGACTGATCTATGAAGATCACACATCCGGTGTTTGTCGGTTTCCGGATTGGCTGAGGCGGCACCTGCGGGGGAGTGGATGCTGCTGATATACCGTAATTTCTGAGCGCGAAGAGCTATGCTTCACAATAGCTTGAAGGTTTCTCGTAGCAAAAGCCAGGCATAGTCCCATCGTCAGAGCAGCGAATATTGGGAATCAGGGGAAATTAGGAGGCATGTGTAATGAAGGGGATCAAAATACTGAAACCTCAGTGGGGCAAACACGCACTTTGTTCTTTGTGATGGTAATTTTACAAAGTGGGAAATGCGTAACTATTAGACAGTCAGGATTTATAGTAAATTATTTCAAACGTATATAACTAATAGGAGCTCTGGTAGCATAGTGC
>NW_006928397.1:5562-6076 GCF_000298275.1 Orycteropus afer afer
GTAATAGGTATAACGGTTCTCAAATACAGGAATGCCTATTTTAACTGATGTAAAAGTTACTCTAAAGTGTACTTTTATCTTGAAAAGGATGCTAAAGACTGCTATGACATCTAACAAATCATTCCATAACCCCTAATATGTTAGGTGTTTCAGTCATTTTACAAAAATTCTTCTGCTATAATAAAATGGGCACAGGGACTCTATACTCCCTGATCACTGCATTCAGAAAGAGAGCTCTAATACATACTTTAATAATTTAGTACAAATATATTGTTGTTGTTAGGTGCTGTCTCGTCCCCTCTGACTCAGCGACCCTGTCTGTAACAGAACGAAACTCAGCCTGTTCCCGCACCATCATGCAATCCTTGCTATGCTTGAGCCCATCATCACAGCCACTATGTCAGTCCATCTCGTTGAAGGCCTTCCCCTTTTGTGCTGACCTTCCACCTTACCAAGCATGATAACCTTCTCCAGGGGATGGTCCCTTCTGACAACATGACCAAAGTAGGTGAGA
>NW_006928398.1:0-3409 GCF_000298275.1 Orycteropus afer afer
AAAAAAAAAAAAAAAAAAAGAATATATCCATTCAAAAAGTCCAACAAATTCCAAACACGACAGGCCTCAAAAGAAAATCTCTGAGAAGAATCATCAAACTCACCAAAACCTAAGACAAAGAAAGAAATCTGAAAGCAGTATGGGAAAAACGAAAAGTTACCTACAAAGTGCAACCAATAAAATTAAGTAATAACTTCTTGGCAGAAACCATGCAGGCAAGAAGGCAATAGGATGGTATATATAAAACCCTGAAAGAAAAAAATTTCCAACCAAGAATTATATACCAGCAAAACTGTCCCTCAAATATGATGGTGAAATTAGGACATTTCCAGATAAGCAGAAATTAAAGGAATTTGTTAATACCAAACCAACCTTACAAGAGATACTAAAGGGAGTGCTTTGGATAGAGAACCAACAACAGCAAACAACAACTGACCATTAACACACATGATGACATAACTCAGAAACCAACCCAGTTATGGAAGTATACAAAGTAAATAAGCCTACAAGGTTGTAAACAGGTAACCAGAGACATCAATTGGCAAACGAGGACAATGACAAACCAAAAGGAGGGGAAAATTTGTACAGTTACAGAACTTCTAAATGGTAAGGAAGTCAAGATAATTGTAAGATAGAACATACTGTTCTAAACTTGGGAAGAAAATTATAAATCACAGGGTAACCTCAAAGAAAAACGATAAACCTTCACATCAAAATAAAAAGGAGGACAAGCACAAATATTTAGCAAACATTAAACCAAGAGCAATGAATGAAGTGATAACACAATTCATAAACAAAACGAGCTCAGCACAGAAAATCATATGGAACAGGGAAATCAGTAACACCATGAAAAAACACCTAACAAATGAAAGCAACAAATTACATACTTGTCAATAATTACATGCATCACTCAAGAGACAGAGAGCTGTAGACTGGATAAGAAAACATAACCCATCAATACGGTGTCTACAAGAGACACACTTTAGAGAGAAAGATATAAATTGACTAAAAATCAAAGGTTGGAAAAAGATATATCATGCAAATGACAATCAAAAAAGAGCAGAAGTGGCAATATTAATTTCTGATAAAGTTGATTTAAGACAAAAACCACCATAAGAGACAAGGGTGGACATTATATAATGATTAAAGGATTGACTGAACAAGAAAACAAAACCATCGTAAATATCTATGCAACCAATGAAAGAGCCCCAAAATACATAAATCAGACTTTAACAGAATTGAAAAGACAAATCTCACTGTTGTCAAGTCAAATCCAACTCAAAGTAACCCCTCCTTGGGTTTCCGAGCTGGTATCTCTATAGAAGTAGATTGCCTAATCTTCCTTCTGAGGAATGGCCGGTGGGTTTGAACCACCATCTTTCTGATTAACGGTCAAATGCCTCAGGCACTATGCCACTAGAGCTCCCTGAAAAGACAAAGAGATGACTCTAAAGTCATAGTAGGAGACTTTAATACACTACTTTCAATCAAAGATAGATAAACTGGAAAAAAACTCAACAAAGACAGAAAAGTTAAACAATACAACCTACCAACTTAACCTTATAGACATCTACAGAGCACCTCACCCAACAACAGCACAATATACATTCTTTTCCAGTGCACACAGACCAAATGTTAGGCCACAGAGCAAGCCTCAATAAATTTAAAAACACTGCAATACTGGAAAGTACCATCTCAGATCACAATGCTATAAAATTAGAAATCAACAAAAGGAACATGAATGGAAAAAGAGCAAACAAAACACATGGAAACTGAATAACACCTCCTTGAAAATGACTAGGGAATAGAAGAAATAAAAAATGAAATTAAAACTTCCTTGAATCAAACGAGAATGAAAACACAACATACCAAAATCTTTGGGACACAGCAAAAGCAGAATCATAGGCCAATTTATAGCAATAAATGAACACATCAAAAAAGAAGAGCCAAAATCAATACCTTAATCCAACCTATCCATCAATCAGAAAAAGAGCAGCAAAAAAAGCCGACAGTCACCAGAAGAAAAGAAATAATAAAGATTTGAGTAGAAATATATGAAACAGAAAATAGAAAGACAATAGAAAAATAAATTAAGACTAGAAGTTGGTTCTTTGAAAAGATTAATAAAATTCACAAACCAGTGGCAAATTTAACAAAAGAAAAGAGTGAAAGAATATAAATAACACGAATACGAAATGAAATGGGTGACACCACAATAGAACCTGCCAAAATTAAAAGTATGGTATCAGGATACTATGAAAAACTATACTCCAACAGATTTGAAAATCTAGAAGAAATGCACAGATTTCTAGAAACATACTACTTACCTAAACTAACATATATTGAGATGGAAAATTTGAATAGACACATAAGAAAAGAAGAAATTGAACAGGTCATAAAGCCCAGGCCAGATAGTTTCACTGGAAAACTCTAACAAATGTTCAGAGAAGAACTGACACCAATCTTATGCAAACTATTTCAGAATACAGAAAAGGATGGAATCCTCCAAAATTCATTTTATGAAGCAAGCATAACCTTGATACCAAAACCTGACATCACTCAAAAGGAAAACTAAAGACCAGTATCCCTCATGAATACAGATGTAAAAAATCTTCAAAAAAAATCCTAGCCAATAGACTTCAACAACTTATCCAAAAAATAATACATTGTGACCAAATAGGGGTTCATACCAGGTATGCAAGGATGGTTCAACATTAGAAAACAACAAACATCATCCAACACATAAATGAAACAAAGCAAAAGAATCACATCATATCAATTGATGCAGAAAAGGCATTTGATAAAACTCAACACCCAGTCCTGATAAAAACTCTTCAGATAAATAGGAATAGAAGGGAAATCCCTGAACATAATAAAGGGGGATACATGAAAAACCAACAGCCAACATTATTCTCAATGGAGAAAGACTGAAACCATTCCCCTTGTGAAAAAGAACCAGAGAAGGATGCCCTCTATCACCTTTTCCATTCAGTACTGTACTGGAAATCCTAGGCAGGGCCATAAGGCAAGAAAGGGAAATCAAAGACATCCAAATTGGTAAGGAAGAAGTCAAACTATCCCTATTTCCTGAAGATATGATCCTATACCCAGAAAACCCAAGAGACTCAGTAAAAAGATCTACTGGAACTAATTGAGAGATTTAGCATAGTGGCAGGGTACAAGATCAACATCCCAAAAGCAGTTGGATTTCTCTACACCAGCAAAGAGACTGTTGAAAAAGAAATAAAGAAATCAATACCATTTACAATAGCTACCAAAAAAATAAAACACTTGGGAATAAATCTCACTAGGGACACAGCAGTATATTGACAGAGAACTTCCAGAGGTTCAAGCCGGATTCAGAAGAGGACGTGGAACAAGGGATATCATAGCTGTTGTCAGATGGATC
>NW_006928398.1:4689-6037 GCF_000298275.1 Orycteropus afer afer
CAGATCCCATCAACATTCTTTAAGGATATGGAAAAAACAATCACTAACTTTATATGGAAAGGAAAGAGACCTCAGATAAGCAAAGCATTATTGAAGAACAACAAAGTAGGAGGTCTCACACTCCTGGATCTCAAAACCTGCTATAGAGCCACAGTAGTCAAAACAGCCTGGTATTGGTACAACGACAGACATACAGACCAGGGGGATAGAACTGAGAACCCAGAAATAGATCCATCAACCTGTGGTCAGCTGATTTTTGACAAAGAGCTACTAAAATCTATTACATGGGGAAGAGACTGTCTTTTTAACAAATGGTGCTAGCAAAATTGGATATCTATCTGCAGAAAAACTAAACAAGATCTGTACCTAATACAATACATAAAACCTAACTCCAAATGGATCAAAGGACTTAAATGTGAAACCTAAAATTATAAAGTTCATCAAGGAAAAAATAGAGGCAAATTTAGGGGCCCTAATTTATGGCATGGGAGCTCTGGTGGCATAGTGCCTAATGCATTCAACTGATAACCAAAAGGCTGGTTGTTCAAACCCACCAGCCACTCCTTGGAAAGAAAACTGGGCAATCTACCTCCATAGAAACCTAAGGAGGGGTTGCTATGAATCGAATCAACTCAATGGCATTGAGTTTGTTTTTTCTTTGGTTAATTTATGGCACAAATAGACTGTCAAACATAACCCAAAATGCACAAACAGTAAGACAAACTAGATGAATGGGACCTTCTAAAAACTGAATTTTTATGTGCTTCCAAAGACCACAAAAGAAAGTCACCAAGACATATCATCATCAAACTCCCAAAATGAAAGACAAAGAAAGAATCCTTAAAGCAGTATGGGAAAAACAAAATGTTACCTACAAGGGGCAACCAATAAGAGTAAGCTTGGATTTCTCAGCAAAACCATGCCGGTGAGAAGACAATGGGGTGGTATATATAAAACCCTAACAGAGAAAAATTTCCAAGAATTTTATACCCAGCAAAACCCTCAAATATGATGGTGAAACTAGGACATTTCTAGATAAGTGGAAATTAAGGGAATTTGTTAAAACCAGACCAACTTTACAAGAGAGTCCTTTGGACAGAGAACCAACAACAGCAAACAACAACTGACCATTAACACACATGATGACACAGCCCAGAAATCAACCCAGCTATAGAAGTATCCAAAGTAAATAAGCTGTAAACAGGGAACTAGAGACATCAATTGACAAATGAGGACAACTACAAACCAAAAAGAGGGAAAAAAACTGTGTCATTACAGAACTTCTAAATGGTAGGGAAGTCAAGACAATTATAAGATGGAAAGGACTGTTCTAACTTGGGAAGAAAAC
>NW_006928399.1:0-1189 GCF_000298275.1 Orycteropus afer afer
ACCAACAATAGTATTTTTAAAAATATTTAATTCTCAGAAAATGCTTCTAAAGACAGTGAATAATAAAGTCTCAAAGGTCTTCAAGGTTGTTCCCCATATGTATAGTGGCCTAATATGTCAAATGAAAAATTTTCTCTGTAAAGATAGTCGACTAGAACAAAAATGAGAAAATTCTTCAGCGTCCCTCCCTCCCCCCCCGCAAAAAAAACCCAGTTATTCCTAAATAGTTTATTACATCCAGATAATCTGCAAGGCCCTTAAACTAGTTTCATTTGCTTTAAATATATTTGAAAGTGCATATATATTAATGTACTTACAAACTAGTCTAATGCCAAAAGCACTACTCAAAGGCTAGCATTTCATGCTAGATGCAGAGATTCTTAATGTTAGTCTCTTTTGTAATTTCAAATTTCACAATTTTAGAGCAGTGCCTAAGGCATTTGACTGCTAACCAGAAGGCTGGAGGTTCAAACCCACTAGCCACTTCTTAGAAGGAAGATTGGGCAATCTACTTCTTTAGAGATACCGCCTCGGAAAACCAAGGAGGGGTCACTATGAGTTGAATCGACTCTTCGGCAGTGAGTGTTTTTTTTTTTTTTTTTTAATTCCATCCTTGGAATTTCTGCATAGTGAGTTGAAATTAGAAATAAATTACATAGAAGTCATAAATACAGATATTTTCTATATAAATCATTCATCCATTCATTTATGCACTTACTTATCAGTACTTTTCATTGACAACTGTGACAAAAGCTTTGATTAACACAAAAAATTTTAAATTAAAGCATTTAATCATCTCATCTCTAAAGTCCTCTGTGGCAAAGGCATGATTTCTGATGGAAAACTGAATGAGAACTGCTAGAATAAGTCAAGAAAACTAAGTAATGCATCTATAATGATTTTTATGCACCATATGGGCATATACCCCTAATAGCAGGTAAAAAGTTCCCAAATGTCAAAATTATTCACAATTTAGGTATTTAGGAGATTTGTGCAAAATTATCCTCTAAACAATCTAGAGATGTTTGTATTTATGTCAGCAATAATAATAATAAGCATAATCCCTTTAAAGTGACTAATGACAACTTGTTGATTGGTTATTTCTGATGTAATATTATTTATCTCAATTGTAGTAATGGTACAAATGAGTGAGATAACTTTAAGAACCAGTTACTTAATCATTTTTTTT
>NW_006928399.1:1809-2985 GCF_000298275.1 Orycteropus afer afer
GACCCCTCCTTAGGTTTATGAAGCGGTATCACTATGGGAGTAGATTGCCTAAACTTCCTTCTGAGGCGTGGCTGGTGGGTTTGAACCACCAGCCTTCTGGTTAGCAGTCAAGTACCTGAACTCCTAGTCTACATTTTACATTAGTCTTTTTTTTTTTTTCCTTCTATTTTCATCTTCACTGCCTGATGGATATTTCTACTTGGATGAGTTACTGTCACCTCAAATTCAGTATGCTTAAACCTGAACTTATCATCTTCCCCTCCCACCCTTCCTGAAAAAAAGCTTTTATACCTTTTTATCCCAAACACATACTAATATCTGTCAACCTTCTAACAGGCTGAAAACACTGAGTCTTCTTTAATTCTCTGTTAAACACTGCTATAATTCCTACATTCTTTTCTAGCTCATTCATCTAGGCTATTGGTTTATTTAATTTACTATCCATTAGTGACCTCATATGCAGAATGCCTGGGCTCTGCAACAAGTCCACTGATGGGCTTCATTTAAAAATGCCAACAACAGTAAGGTCAATGGGGTTCAGAGACTATTTCAGAAATAGGCACTCAATAACAAAAATAAATAAAAGAAAGAAAAAGAAAATATAGCATGATATAAATAAGAGAGTACTTAATGAAAAGTTGAAATATATAGGAGATAAAGATTCAACTCTCAAGCTTTCCCCTATCTCCAGACCTTAAGTAAACCATTAAACTCCCCCTGGTTCTTAGTGTTTCTTGGTAGTACAAGTGGTTTGCCCTGGACTACTAACCTAACGGTTGGAGGTTTGAAGCTGCCCAGTGACAAAGAAAACCCTATAGAGCAGTTGTACTCTGTAACTTATGTGGGGTTTCCACTCTCCAAGAGACAGAATCAACTTGCCAACTATGTTTGTTTTTGTTTTTTGGTTTCAAGTGTCTTCATCGATGTGATGCAGAATTAGTCCCTGTGGGATAAGATCGTCCCCAGTCCAAACATTGTATACGTTGTGTTCAGAAGTTGCTCTTTTGCCTGGTGGAACCACTGAGACTATGGCCCCTAGCTGCCCTTCAGGTCTGGAATTGAACCCACACCTGTGGTTTCCTGCCAAACAAAGACAGGCATGTGAGTTAAACATTTACCTCAAGTAGAAACCCGCCCTGGAGAGAACAATCATGGGAAAAGGAAGGGCTGCTTATG
>NW_006928399.1:3374-3929 GCF_000298275.1 Orycteropus afer afer
ACTGGCTGCAATGTGTAGTATACAAGGGCAACTGAAGAAATCATTTAGGAAGAAATTAGATCAAAATCTGTGTAGATCACCAAAAAAAAAAAAAAGCCAACAATCCAAACAGGCAAAATAGATTAAAGAAAATGAGACAAAGGTATTCTAAAAAATTTCCCTTTGCCAAACACTATAGATATATATCAAAGGAACTTTGTGTTAGCCTAGACTCTCTAGAGAAGCAAAGCCAGTAAAGCTTAGAGAGAGAAAGAGCAATTTATCGTAGGAAAATGGCTCACACACTTATAGAAGCTGGCAAGTCCCAACTTCTTCGATCAAATGTCAAGCTGGAAGTTTTCGTGACTCACACAGCTGCAAGGGCTGAAGAGCTCAAGGTTGGCAGGCAGTATACTGGCTGTTGACTCCAACAAATGATGAAATCAAGATCTCCAGGCCAAATGGTGGATTGTTTGCTCAAGACAGTTGTAGGCAGCACAACAGAAACCTGATCCAAAAGATAGTGTCTCTTTTCCCAGGATGTCCATAAATATACTGGAAACAGGACACACTTCT
>NW_006928399.1:6459-7053 GCF_000298275.1 Orycteropus afer afer
AGTTCCTGAGAACATTCAGCAATGTCTTCCATGGCCTCTGCATCAAGCAATGACCCATCAGGAACAGTTGGGTTAATCCCATTAAACTGAGGTAGAGAGGATAATGGTTTTACAGTAACCCCTTCAGATGGGAGGGATTCAACAGAATTTACAGGCTCCATATCCTGATCTTCCTGACTATTTGCCCATATGTCCCCATTCCAGGTTTTAGGATCCCATTTTTTCCCAATCATTGCTCTCACTTTAATTTCAGATACCGTTCTGGGTTGGCAATTTAATTGGTGTTGCACTATAGCCACCCTTACAATAAGACTGAATTTGTTTTTTTGACGATACCAGCACTGTTACTAGAAGAAATAAGGCTTTCTCTCAGAGGAAAACTGGAAACAAAGAGGTCTTAAGAGCACTTAAGCTGTGACTCTGCAGCCTTGAACTGATCTTGCTCTTTCAACATTTTGTCCAGTGTAAGTAGGACCAACCAACCAGCTTCCTTATACTCCTCATACTGACAAAATTGCAGAATATCATCAAATATGTGATCATCCAGAGCCTCATTTCTCAGAAGTACCTGATCTGTTGGTGGTGCTATTTTGC
>NW_006928400.1:0-585 GCF_000298275.1 Orycteropus afer afer
TAGACACTTCACCAAGGAGGATATTAAAGCGGCCAACAAACATATGAAGAAATGCTCACTATCATTAGCTATTAGAGAGATGCAAATCAAAACAATGAGATACCATCTTGCTCCAGCACTGGTAGCAAATTTCAACGAGACAGAAAATAACAAATGCTGGTGAGGATGTGGAGAGTTTGGGAGTCTCATACCCTGCTGGTGGGACTGTAAAATGGTGCAACCATTGTGGAAAGCAGTATGGTGATTCCTTCGAAAACTGGAACTAGGAATACTATTTGACCCAGCTATTCCATTACTAAGTGTATATCCTAAAGAAGTGAGAGCCATGACAAGAACAGACATATGCACACACATGTTCATCATGGCACTATTTACAATAGCCAAAAGATGGAAACAATTTAGGTGTCCATCAACTGAGGAATGGATATCCAAATTATGGTACATACACACAATGGAATACTATGCAATGCTAAAGAATAAGGTAGAATCTGTAAAACACCGCATAACGTGGATGAACTTGGAGGACATTATGCTGAGTGAAATAAGTCAATCACAAAAGGACAAATACTGTACTAGTCCGTTATT
>NW_006928400.1:843-2056 GCF_000298275.1 Orycteropus afer afer
AGATGGGTGGATAGGCTGAACTATTAGCTATGTCTATGAAATGGAGAGTGCACCCAAGAACATGTATAGGGTTGGCAGACAGTGGTCCTATAACTTTATGTGTATGATCTGAATTCTCAGGTGTATAATGGAGCTGAAAAGAGGCAAGGTTGTAGTCACTGCTTTGTTACAGCCAGCTACCCAGAGGCACCAAGTAGTTGAACCTGTGGGCTTGGGACCATAGTCACAGAGGACATCAAGCTCAATGGCATAACATACTACACAACACATTGTTCCACCTCCTACTATGGCGAGTAACGACTGGGATCTTAAAAGCTTGCAAGCTGCCATCGAGATGCAACAATGGGTCTCTCCTTGTCCAGAGCCAAGAAGAATAAAGAAAACCAAAAATTCACGAAACAATTAGTCCTAGCGACTAGTACACAATCTGATCTGCAGCCTGTATGACTATGAGACCAGAAGAACTAGATGGTGCCCATTTACTACTGTCAATCACTTGGAAGAGTATCTATGTAGGAGATCCTGGATAGACTGGGAGGACTATATTGAACAAAACTCAAAATCATTTGGAAAAAAAAAGGGTGGGGGGACCAGGTTTGGTGGCCCGATGGAGCCTGGTGGAACCACTGAGACTATGGCCACTAGCCGCCCTTCAGGTCTGGAATTGAACGCGTGCCTGTGGCTTCCAACCAAACAATGGACAGGCATATGAGTTGAACATTTACCTGAGGTAGGTACATTCCTTGGACAGAACAAGCATGGGAGAAAGAAGGGCTGCTTATTCACAGGGAGACAGCTTAGGGGGCAGGAATGCATGGAGGGATGGACACAGGGAAGATGTAACTGTAAGGAGGAAGTGGGAGGGGAGATGTTACATTGTGGTAAATTGTGGTCAATGTCATGAGACAAAGTGTATGTGAGCTGCTGTATGGAAAGTATATTTGCTCTAAATTTTCACCCAAATCACAATAAAAAAAATGATTTACAGCCTTGGAATCCCAGTGGTGGTCATTATGAATGGGAATCAGTTCAATGGAAGTGAGTTTAGCTTTGGTTTTCTCATGACTAATGCTTAGGGAGCTCTGGTAGCATAGTGCCTAAGGCACTTGACTGCTCACCAGAGGGCTGGCGGTTCAAATCCACCAGCTGCTCCTCGGAAGGAAGGTTGGGCAATCCTACTTCCGTAGTGATACTGCCTCGGAAACCCAAGGAG
>NW_006928400.1:2156-3731 GCF_000298275.1 Orycteropus afer afer
GTTGGGCAATCCTACTTCCGTAGTGATACTGCCTCGGAAACCCAAGGAGGGGTCGCTATGAGTCGGGGCTGACTCGACGGCAAACAACAACAACAATGCTTACAGCAAACAGTTTCTTCCCTTTGTATAAGTTCTGATTCAGATTTCTCTTATGGGAAATTATAAATAAAAACCCATTTAGACAAAAGGTCTCTGCCCACCAAATCAACAGTAGTGTCAGGGCTAATTAGAAAGGGTTGTAAGCCTTCAACACGGCTAAGGGAAATAGAAAGTTTTTGAATGAATTAAAGTCTGTTCTTCATTTGTAACACCCCAATTTTTTTAAATTGTTATTTGAGTGAAAGTTTACAGAGCAAATTCATTTTGCGTACAGCAGTTCACATACATTTTGTTTCATGATATTGATTGCAATCACCATAGTGTAACAGCTCTCTTCCACTCCCTCCCTGTGGTTACCTTTTCCTTGTGTCCTTTCCCTCTGAGTTATCTCCCTGTGAAAATACTGCTCTTCTGATCTCCCATCATTGATTCTTCTAAAGAGTGTACCTACCCGGTGTAATTGTTCACCCTATATGCCTATCTATTCCTGGAAACCATGGGAGTGAGTTCAATTCCAGCCCTGAAGGGTGACTAAGGGTCATAGTCTCATGGGTTTCACCAGGCTCTATCAGACCAGTAAGCCTGGTCTATTTTTTTTTTTTTATGATTTTGAATTGGTTCCACATTTTCTCTCACTCTATCCAGGATCTCCTGCACTGATTCCTTTTCAAGTGATTGACAGGGGTAGTCAGGTAGCATCTAGTTCTTCTGGTCTCATGGTCATATAGATGGTGGCTGGCATGGTCCACTGGTCCCATGGACTAACTATTTCCATGAATCTTTGATTTTCTTCATTCTTCTTTGCTACAGATGAGGAGAGACCAAATGTTGCACACAGATGGCTTCTTGTAAGCTTTTAAGACCCCACTCGCTACCCACAAATGTAGATGTAAATGGTTTTTGTGTGGTATGTTATGCCAATTGAGCTGGATATCTCCTGCAACCATGATCCCAAGCCACAGGCCAAACACCTAACTCCCTCAGGATGGTTAGCTATAGCTAAGAAGTTATTTTCTTTGCCCCCTGACGGTTGTACTTATATGGACATTCTTTTCTTTGTGTGTGTGTGATTTGCGTGAAGATTTACAGAGCAAATTCACTTTCCATACAGCAGTACACATACACTTTGTCTCATGACATTGACTACAGTTTACCACAATGCAACAGCTCCCCTCCCACTTCCTCTGCATGGTTACCTCTTCCCAATGTCTATCCCTCCATACACTCCTGCCCCCTGAGCTGTCTCCCTGTATATAAGCAGTCCTTCTTTCTCCCATGATTGTTCTCTCCAAGAAGTGTATCTAGTTGTCCAACTCATATGCCTGTATTTTTTTGGCTGGAAACCATGGGTGTGGGTTCAATTCCAGACCTGAAGGGAAGCTAGGGGCCATAGTCTCAGTGGTTCTACCAAGCTCTATTGGACCAGCAAACCTGGTCCCCACCTTTTCTTTTTTTCTCCAAATGATTTTGAGTTTT
>NW_006928400.1:5423-5898 GCF_000298275.1 Orycteropus afer afer
GTTCTATCAAACCAGCTGCTTCAGGATGGTGGGGAACATGGTAGGATCAGTGAATTCCATGAGCATAACCTCACTGCCGCACTTCATGTGCTGTGAAATGAGTCCCTTGATCTGAAGCAATGCTGTGTGGAATACCATGACGGTGGATAAGGCATTCTGTAAGTCCACGGATGGTAGTTTTAGCAGAAGCATTGCATGCAGTGAAAGCGAATCCATATCCCGAATAAGTATCTATTCCAGTAAGAACAAAACACTGTCCTTTCCATGATAGAAGTGGTCCAATATAATCAAACTGCCACCATGTTGCAGGCTGATCACCCCGAGGAATGGTTCCATATTGTGGACTCAGGGTTGGTCTCTACTGTTGGTAGATTGGGCACTCAGCAGTGATGGCAGCCAAATCAGCCTTGGTAAGTGGGAGTCCATGTTGCTGTGCCCATGCATAACCTCCATCCCTGCCACCATGGCCACTTTG
>NW_006928401.1:0-766 GCF_000298275.1 Orycteropus afer afer
GATTGTGGAACAGACCATCAACTGCTCATATGCAAGTTCAACTTGAAGTTAAAGACAATTAAAACAAGTCCACAAGAGCCAAAATATGATGTAAAATATATCCCTCCTGAATTTAGAGACCATCTAAAGAATAGATTTGATGCATTGAACACCAGTGACCAAAAACCAGGAGAATTGTGGGATGACATCAAGAACATCATCCATGAAGAAAGCAAGAGGTCACTAAAAAGACAGAAGAAGAGAAGACTGAAATGGATGACAGAAGAGACTCTGAAACTTGCCCTTGAGCGGAAAAATAGCTAAAGCAATGGAAGAAATGACAAGATAAAAGAATTGAACCAAAATTTCAAAGAGTAGCTCAAGAAGACAAAGCCAATTACTATAATGAAATGTGCAAAGACCTGAAGTTAGAAAACTGAAAAGGAAGAACATGCTCGGCATTTCTCAAGCTGAAAGAATTGAGGAAAAAATGTAAGCCTCAAATTGCAATATTGAAAGATTCTAAGGGCAAAATATTGAATGATGCCGGAAACATCAAAATAAGATGGAAGGAATACACAGAGTCACTGTACCAAAAAGAATTGGTCGATCTTCATCCATTTCAGGAGTTGGCATATGACCTAGAACCAATGATACTGAAGAAGGAAGTCGAAGCTGCAATGAAGTGCACCGGAGGCACTCACTTGATTATGCCAAGAGATTTGGAAGACAGCTACCTGGCCAACTGACTGGAAGAGATCCATATTTGTACCCATTCCAAAGAAAG
>NW_006928401.1:1599-3772 GCF_000298275.1 Orycteropus afer afer
ACATAAAGAAAACAAAAATCCTCACAACTGGACCAGTAAGCAACATCAAGATAAATGGAGAAAAGATTGAGGTTGTCAAAGAATTCACGTTGCTTGTTTCTACAATGAACACCAATGGAAGCAGCAGTCAGGACATTAGACGACATGTAGCACTGGGCAGGTTGGCTGCAAAAGATCTCTTTCAAGTGCAGAGGAGCAAGGATGTCTCCTTGAGGACTAAGGTGCGCCTGACACAGGCCATGATATTTCCAATCACCTCTGTATGCATGTGAGAGCTGGACAATGAATAAGGAAGATCAAAGAAGAGTTGATGCTTTTGAGTTGTGGTGCTGGTGAAGAATATTGAAAGTACCATGGACTGCTAAAAGAACTAACAGATCTGTCCTGGAGGAAGTGCAGCCGAGATGCTGCTTGGAAGCAAGAATGGCCAGACTTCGTCTCACCTACTTTGGTCATGTTGTCAGAGGGGACCATTCCCTGAAGAAAGATGTCATGCTTGGTCAGTAAGGTCGACGAAAGAGGGGAAGGCCTTCGACAAGATGGATTGACATGGTGGCTGCGACAATGAGCTCAAGCATAACAAGGATCATGGAGCTGGCGCAGGATTGGGCTGTGTTTCGTTCTGTTGTGCATGGGGTCACCATGAGTTGGAAACAACTTGACAGCACCTAACAACAACAACAACATAACAAAAGAAGAAATTGAACAGATCATAATAAAAACTTCCCACAAAGAAAAGTCTTTGCCCTGATGGCTTCACTGGAGAATTTTTTTTTTTTTTTTATTGTGATTTGGGGGAAATTTTACAGAGCAAATTCACTTTCCATACAGCAGTTCACATGCACTTTGTCTCATGGCATTGACCACAATTCACCACAATGCAACATCTCCCCCTCCACTTCCTCTCGACAGTCACCTCTTCCCTGCATCCATCCTCTAAGCACCCCTGCTCTCTGAGCTGTGTCCTTCTGCAAAAACAGCCCTTCTTTCTCCCATGATTTTTCTTTCTAAGGAGTGTATCTACCTCAGGTAAATGTGCAACTCCTATGCCTGTCTTTTGTTCGGCTGGAAGCCACAGGTGTGGGTTCAATTCCAGACCTGAAGGGCAGCCAGAGGCCATAGTCTCAGTGGTTCCACCAGGCTCTTTCAGACCAGAAACCTGGTCTTCCACACTTTTTTTTCCCCCAAAATGACTTTGACTTTTGTTCCACATTGTTCTCCCTCTCTATCTAGGATCTCCTACATAGATCCCCCTCCAAGTGGTTGACATTGGTAGCTGGGCACCATCTAGTTTTTCTGGTTGCACAGTTGTATAGGCTGCAGATTGCATGGTGTACCGGTTGCTAGGACTAATCGTTTCCATAAATCTTTGGTTTTCTTTGTTCTTCTTCACTCTGGATGAGGCGAGATCCATCGTTGCATCTAGATGGCTGCTTGCAAGCTTTTAAGATCCCAATCGCTACTTACCAAAGTAGGAGGTGGGACAATGTTTTGTGTAGTATGTTATGCCAATTGAGCTTGATGTCCCCTGTGACTATGGTCATGAGCCCACAGGTTCAACTACTCAGTCCCTTTGGGTAGCTGGCTGTGACCAAGACGTGACTATAATCTTGTCCCTTGTCAGCTCTACTATACCCCTGGGAATTCAGATTATACAAATACACTTATAAGACCATTGTCTACTAACCCTATACATGGTCTTAGGTTCACTCCCCACTTCATAGACATACCTAATAGTTCACCCTGTCCAGCCATCTATCCACCCATATACCCATATTTGCCTTCACTGACAACGGAGTTCATCTTTGTTGTCTGTACCTCCTATGTACCTCTCTCTGTCTTCCTCTTCCTCAATGCCACCATGTTGGTCATTCACATTTGGTACATTGCCCTTCTTTTCACCCAAATCAATACTTATCTCTACCTATCTAACCGTGTTCCCTCCTTTCCCCTCCCACCCTTGTTGTTGTTTCTATGTTTTGTCAAGTCAGACCCGACTCATAGCGACCCCTCCTTGGGTTTCCAAGACAGTATCCCTACGGAAGTAGATTGCCCCATTTTCCTTCCGAGGAGTGGCTGGTGGGTTTGAACCACCAACCTTCTGGTTAGCAGTCAAGTGTCTTTAGGCACTATGCTACCAGAGCACCCCTGTTGTTGTTGTTGTTGTTGTTAT
>NW_006928401.1:5153-6526 GCF_000298275.1 Orycteropus afer afer
TTAAACAAACATTCTCTTCCCCATTTAATGGATTCTGGCCCTTTGTCAAAGATGAGCTGACCACAGGTCGTTGGATCTATTTCTGGGTTTTTGATTCTATTCCATTGGTCTATGTGTCTGTCTTTATACCAATACCAGGCAGTTTTGACTACTGTGGCTGTAGAGTAGTTTTTCAGGTCTGGCAGTGTGAGACCTCCTACTATGTTCTTCTAATTCAATAGTGCTTTGCTTATCTGAGGTCTCTTTCCTTTTCATATAAAGTTAGTGATTGGTTTTTCCATATCCTTAAAAAATGTTGATGGGATCTGCATTGGGATTTTATTAAATGTATAGGTTGCTTTGGGTAGAACTGACATTTTCACAATGTTCAATCTTCCTATCCACAAGCATGGGATATTCTTCCATTTATTTAGATCTCTTATAGTTTCTTGAAGTAGTGTTTTATAGTTCTCTTTGTAAAGGTCTTTGGTATCCCTGTTAAGATTTATTCCCAAGTATTTTATTTTTCTGGTAGCTATGATAGCATGAGAGCTCTGGTAGCATAGTGGCTAAGACACTTGACTGCTAACCAGAAGTTCAAACCCACCAGCCACTCCTCAGAAGGAAGATGGGGTAATCTACCTCCATAGTGATACTGCCTTGGAAACCCAAGGAGGGGTTGCTATGAGTCGGTCTGACTCGACGGCACATAACAACAACACCAGCATGGTAGCATAGTGCCTAAGCACTTGACTGCTAATCAGAAGGCTGGCGGTTCAAACCCACCAGCCACTCCTCGGAAGGAATGTTGGGCAATCTACTTCCTTAGTGATACTGCCTCAGCAACCCAAGGAGGGGTTGCCATGAGTTGGGTCCGAATCAATGGCACACAACAACAACATGGTAAACGGTGTTGATTTCTTTATTTCTTTTTCAGCAATCTCTTTGCTGGTGTAAAGGAATCGAACTGATTTTTGGATGTTGATCTTATATCCTGCCATGATGCTAAATCTCTGAATTAGTTCCAGTAGATTTTTGACTGAGTGTCTTGGGTTTTCTAGGTATAGGATCATATCATCAGCAAATAGGGACTTCTTCCTTACCAATTTGGATGTCTTTGATGTCCATTTCTTGCCTTATGGCCCTGGCTAGGTTTTCCAGTACAATGTTGAATAGAAGTGGTGATAGAGGGCATCCTTGTCTGGTTCCTGTTTGCAAGAGGAATGGTTTTAATCTCTCTCCATTGAGTATAATGTTGGCTGTTGGTTTTGCATAGATGCCCTTTATTATGTTGAGGTATGTCTCCTCTATTCCTATTTTGCTGAGAGTTTTGATCAGGAATGGGTGTTGGATTTTATCAAATGCCTTTTCTGCATCAATTGATATGATCATGT
>NW_006928402.1:0-897 GCF_000298275.1 Orycteropus afer afer
GGTAACCAACAAAGAAAATTTCCTTCTATAGATAAACCTTTCCTTAACTTTTACAATAATGGACTAATACCACATATGTCCTTTTGTGATTTACTTATTTCACTTAGCATAATATCATCCAAGTTCATTCACGTTATGTGGTGTTTTGCAGATTCTACATTATTCTTTAGCGTTTTTATTCCATTGTGTGTATGTACCATAGTTTGGTTATCCATTCCTCAGTTGATGGACACTTAGGTTGTTTCCATCTTTTGGCTACAGTAAATAGTGCTGCGATGAACATGGGTGTGCATATATCTGCTCTTGTCATGGCTCTCGCTTCTTTAGGTTATATACCTAGTAATGGAATGGTTGGGTCTAATTCCAACTTTTGAAGGAATCGCCATACTGCTTTCCACAATGGTTGTACCATTTTACAGTCCCACTAGCAGTGTATCAGAGTCTCAATCTCTCTACATCCTCGCCAGTGCTAGTTATGTTCTTCCTTGTTGAGCTTTGCCATTACTACTAGGTGAGATGCTATTTAATTGTTGTTTTGATTTGCATCTCTCTAATGACTAATGATCTCAAACATTTCTTCATGTGTTTGTTGTCCACCTGAAAATCTTCTTTGGTGAAGTATTTGTTTACGTCTCCTGCCAATTTTTGAATTAGATTTTTTTTTTTTGTCTTTTTGATGTTGAGGTGTTGGAGTTTTCTCTAAATTTTAGAGATATGTCCCTTGTGAGATGTGTCATTGCTGAACATTTTTTACACAATTTGCAGGTTCTTTCTTTACTCTTTTTAGGAAGACTTTGATGCTCATAAGAATTTAATTTTTAGAAGGTCATAGTCATCTATCTAGTTTAGGAGCTCTGGTGGCGTAGTGCCTAAGGCATTTGACTGCTAACCAGAAGC
>NW_006928402.1:3297-3803 GCF_000298275.1 Orycteropus afer afer
CTTTGACAATTTTCTCTGTGGTTTTATATGTCTTTTCCTGTTCTGGAATTCCAGTGACACATAGGTTATTCCTTTGATGTATCCCACATGAACCTTAGGCTTTCTTCATTTTGTTTTGATCTTTTTTTCTGATTAATCCCTTTCCAAAAAAGTATTCAGTAATTTGTCTTCAATGTCACTAATTCTATCTTCCATTGATTCAAGTCTACTCCTTTGCCAGTTCAATGTGTTATCTATTTCTGAAAACTTAGTATTAATCTTCTGGATTTCTATCTATAGATTTTGTATCATTCCTAATATTTCATTTATTGGTCATTTTGTTCTTGTATTTTCTTCTAAAATTGTTCTAAGTTTTCCTCTGTGTTTTCTTTAATCTGTCTCTCAATTCGTTGAAGATACCTAAATGTAATTCTTTTAAATTCCTTATCAGGGAGTTTCAATGCTGCATCTTCCTCAAGGATGTGTTTTGGGTCTGTATCCTGCTCCTTTGTTTTTCTGCTTTATCT
>NW_006928402.1:5198-6063 GCF_000298275.1 Orycteropus afer afer
CCCATGACATTGACTGTAATTTCCCACAATGCAACAGCTCTCTTCTCACTTCCTCCTCATAGTTATCTTTTCCCTGTGTCCTTCCCTCCCATGCACTCTTGCCCCTGAGCTGTCTCCCTGTGCATACACAGCTCTTCTATTCTCCCATGATTGATTTATCCAATTAGATCAATTAGCTAATGTAAATGTTTAGCTCATACGCCTGTCTTTTGTTTGGCTGGTAGCCCCAGGAGTGGATTCAATTCCAGACGTGAAGGGCAGCTAGGGGCCATAGTATTGGTGGTTCCATCAGACTCTATCAGACCAGCAAACCTGGTCGCTTTTTATTTATGATTTTTAGTTTTGTTCCACATTATTCTTGGGCTAGGACATTTTTTTGTTGGTAAATTTTTATGACCTGTGCAATTTCTTCTTTTGTTATGGTTCTGTTCAAATTTTCTACCTCAGTCTTTGTTAATTAAGTAGTGTGTTTCTCAAAATCTGTCCATTTCTTCTAGGATTTCAAATATGTTGTAGTGTAGTTATCCATTGTATCCTGATATTATTCTTTTTATTTCTACTGGTTCTGTTGTGGCGTCACACATTTCATTTCTTTTTCATGTTATTTGCATCTTCTTTTCCTTTGTTAAATTTGCCAGTGGTTTGTCAGTTTTATTAATCCATTCAAAGAACCAATTTTTAGTCTTGATGATTTCTTCTATTGTGTTTCTATGTTCTATTTCATTTATTTCACCTTGAATCTTTTTTATTTCCTTTATTCTGGTGAATGTTGGTTTTTTTAGCTGCTGTTTTTCTTATTGGAGATGTTGGTTTAAGGTGTTGATTTTGCTTCTTTCTTATTTTTTGATATGTGCATCTATTATAA
>NW_006928403.1:0-541 GCF_000298275.1 Orycteropus afer afer
CCTCTTTTTTATTTTGATGTGAAAGTTTATCATTTTTCTTTGAGGTTAGCCTATGATTTATAATTTTCTTCCCAAGTTTAGAACAGTCCATTCTACCTTGCAGTTATCTTGACTTCCCTATCATGTAGAAGTTCTGTAACTACACAGTTTTTTCCCTTTTTTAGTTTTGTAGTTGTCCTCATTTGTCAATTGATGTCTCTGATTCCTTGTTTCCAATCTTGTAGGCTTATTTACTTTGGATATTTCCATAACTAGGTTGGTTTCAGGGTTATGACATCATGTGTGTTAATGGCCAGTTGTTGTTTGCTCTTGTTGTTTCTCTGTCCAAAGGACTCCCTTTAGCATTGCTTGTAAGGTTGGTCTGGTTTTAACAAATTCCTTTCATTTCTGCTTATCTGGAAATGTCCCAATTTCACCATCATATCTGAGGGACAATTTTGCTGGGTATATAATTCTTGGTTGGAAATTTTTCTCTTTCAGGGTTTTATATATACCATCCTATTGGATTCTTGCCTGCATGGTTTCTGCCAAGAAATCTGAG
>NW_006928403.1:2066-3498 GCF_000298275.1 Orycteropus afer afer
ATATCCAGGCTGTGGTCCTGTCAGAGTAGATGACCATCTCCATACTCACTATTTCCATTCAGGTTCTTCCACTAGTTGGTGCCTAATCCACTTCTGTATACTTCCTTTCAAAGCTCAGGGCTCCAGGATTATCTTCTGTATCTCTGTCAATTGGTTTCTCTTTTCTTGGTTGAAGACAGTCTGTGTAGCTCTGCCTATTCCACCATCTTACTGGAAGTCCTTCTTTGCATGATTTTTATGTCCTAAAATTTGGTCTTTTTTGGTATATTTTCCATGTACATGTACATGTGTCTTTTGCTTTTCTTGGAGGTGGTGTTGTATTAATGTCAATTACATCAAGTTGGTTGATGTTGCTGCTGTTGTTGTTAAGTGCCATCGACTCATAGCAACCCCGTGCACAGCAGAATGAAACATGGCCCAATCTTGTGCCAGCCTCATGGTCCTTGATATACCTGAGCCCATAGTTGCAGTGACTGTGTCTATCCATCTTGTTGAGGGCCTTCCACTTCTTTGTTGACCCTCCACTTTACCAAGCATGATATTCTTCTCCAGGGAATGGTTCCTTTTGACACCGTGACCAAAGTAGGTGAAATGAAGTCTGGCCGTTCTCGCTTCCAAGGAATATTCTGGCTGCATTCTCCAGGACAGATTTGTTAGTCCTTTTAGCAGACCATGGTACTCTTAGCATTCTTCTTCAGCACTGCAACTCAAAAGCATCAACTCTTCTTCAGTCTTTCTTATTAATTGTCTAGCTCTCACATACATAAGAGGTGATTGAAATACCATTGCTTGGGTTAGGCGCACCTTAGCCTTCAAGGAGACATCTTTGCTCTTCAACACTTGAAAGAGGTCTTTTGCAGCAGATTTACCTGATGCAATATGTTGTCTGCTGTCTTGATTGCTGCTTCCATTGATGTTGATTGTAGAACCAAGTAATTAGAAGTCCTTGACAACTTCAATCTTTTATCAATTTATTGTGAAGCTGTTTATTGGACCAGTTATGAGGATTTTTGTTTTCTTTATATTGAGGTGTAATCCATACTGCAGACTGTAATCTTTAATCTTCATCAGTAAGTGCTTCAAGTCATCGTCACTTTTAGCAAGCAAAGTTGTGTCATCTGCGTATTACACGTTGTTATGAGTCTTCCTCCAATCTTGATTCCATTTTCTTATTTATATAATCCAGCTTCTTCGATTATTTGCTCAGCATACAGATTGAATAAGCATGGTGAGAGGATACAACTTTGATGCACTCTCTTCTTGATTTCGAACCATGCAGTATTCCCTTGTTCCATTCAAATGACAGCCTCCTGATCTCTGTAAAGGTTCCTCATGAGTATAACCAAGTGTTCTGAAATTCCCATTCTTCTCAGTGTTATCCATAATTTATTATGATCCACACAATCAGATGCTTTTGCATAGTCAATAAAAC
>NW_006928403.1:4153-4693 GCF_000298275.1 Orycteropus afer afer
GTGTTGCTGTGAGGCTTGAGGCTGTGCCACCAGTGTTTCAAACCCAGCGGGGTGCACGTAGTGCACAGATTTTAGTGTGGCTCGCAGACTGAGACAGACTAGGAAAAAGGATTAGGCCATCCACTTCTCAAAGAATTGGCCAGGGAAAACCTTATGAATTGCAGAGAAACACTGTCTGGTACATTACTGCACAACTTTATGACTAGCTCGGAATCATTGTCCAATACAGAGGAGGAGGATGGTCACTTAGGTTAGAAGGCTCTCAAAATATGACTGGGAAAGAGCTGCATCATCAGAGCAAAACCAGCCTTACAGATATGCATAAGGTAAAGCTTTCAAGACCTCCATTTGCTGACGTGGCATGACTCAAATTGAGGAGAAATAGCCGCAAACATCCATTAATAATCAGAACATGGGATGTACGAAGTATGAATCTAGAAAAATGGGAAGTTGTCAAAAATGAAATGGAATGCATAAAGATCAATATCCTAGGCATTAGTGAGCTGAAATGGACTGGTTTTGGCCATTTTGAATCAGACA
>NW_006928403.1:5474-6051 GCF_000298275.1 Orycteropus afer afer
TGATGCAGGGAACATCAAAATAAGATGGAAGTAACACGCAGAGTCACTGTACCAAAAAGACCTGGTCAATCTTCATCCACTTCAGGAGGTGGCATATGTTCAAATGATATTGAAGGAGGAAGTCGAAGCTGCAGTGAAGGAATTGGTGAAGAACAAGGCTCCAGGAATTGACAGAATACCTGCTGAGATGTTTCAACAAATGGATGCCCCATTGGAGGCATTCACATGGTTATGCCAAGAGATTTGGAAGACAGTTACCGGGCCAACTGACTGGAAGAGATCCATTTTTGTACCCATTCCGAAGAAAGGTGATCCCACAGATTGTGGAAATTATCAAACAATATCATTAATATCGCATACTAGTAAGATCTTATTGAAGATAATTAAAAAATGGTTGCAGCAGTATATCGACAGAGAATTTCCAGAGGTGCAAGCTGAATTCAGGAGAGGAAGTGGAACAAGGGATATCACAGCTGCTGTGAGATGGATCTTGGCTCAAAGCAAAGAATACCAGAAAGATGTTTACTTGTGTTTTATTGACTATGCAAAGGCATTTGATTGTATGGATCATAACAAA
>NW_006928404.1:0-3117 GCF_000298275.1 Orycteropus afer afer
ATGGATTGACATGGTGGCTGCGATGATGGACTCAAGTATAGCAGGGATTGTGGGGCTGGTGTGGGATCGGGCAGTGTTTCGTTCTGCTGTGCATGGGGTTGCTATGAGTCGGAAATGACTCGACGGCACTTAACAACAACAACAACAACAACAACCAGCAATATATGAGCTTTCTGATTTTTCCACATCCTCCCAAAACTTATTATTCCACATATTTTTTATTATAGCCATCCTAGTGGGTACAAGCAGTCCCTGTTGTTGTTGTTGTTACCTTTTTCCCATACTTATTCAATCTATATGCTAAGCAAATAATCCGAGAAGCTGGACTATATGAAGAAAAAGGTTGGCCAGTTAGCTGTCTTCCAGATCTCTTGGGATAACCAAGTGAGTGTTTCCAGAAGGGCTTCCATTAGTTGAAACATCTCAATGGGTATTCCGTCAATTTCCGGTGCCTTGTGCTTTGCCAATTCCTTCAGTGCAGCCTAGACTTCTTCCGTCAATACCACTGGTTCTTGATCATATGCCACCTCCTGAAATGGATGAAGATCGAGCAGGTCTTTCTGGTACAATGACTGTGCATTCCTTCCGTCTTCTTTTGATGCTTCCTGCATCATTCAGTATTTTGCCTATAGAATCTTTCAGGACTTCTGGTAAGATGGCGGAATAGGCATAGAAGCTCCACAAACCCTCTTCAACAAAGAAAAGATAAACCAATTGATAGAGAAGCAGAAGATAATCCTGGAGCCCTGAGTTTTGAAATGAAGTATACAGAAGTGGATTAGGCACCAACTAGTGGAAAAACCTGAACAAAAACAGTGAGTACGGAGATGGTTGGAGCAGTGGACTTTCAGCTACTCTGATGAGACCGACAGCCTGAATATTTCCAAGTGGTGTTGGGACCTGAGATCAGCCCTGGTCACCAAGGGCTTCAGGGAAGACTGTTTTGGTGGCCTGTGACTAGGAAGGGAAACAGCAAGGAGGGAGACAACCTGAGCTGTTGACTTTTGTCTGTCCGGAGGGTGCAGCCATTTTGATTGTTTACACGAAGTGGCCATTTTGGATATTTAAAGTGACTGAGGGTGCAGCCATTTTGAATCTTTCCTAGTGATGGCCATTTTTGGTATTAAAAATGACTGAGGGTGTACCCAATTTGAATGTTTACAAGCAGTGGTCATTTTGGATTTTAAAGTGATAGCATTCTCATTCGGATTCCAGGGACTTAAGAATAGGCTCTGTTTGCCAAGGGCAACAGGGACATGTGGGAGGCAGGCAACAGGAAAGGAGACAGGTGGTGAGTGTATTAGTGCTGCCAACTAGCGAATAGAGGAGCACAGCACAGTACCGTGCTTAGGTAGGTAACATACAAAAAAACAAAGAAAATGAAAATTATGGGCAAGTCACTCCAGCATACAATCACCAATTAAATATAAACACAAAAGCATCACAATGTGGCAGAGACAACAGAGCATCACAGTCCACACAAAGAAGCAAGATAAAGCAGGAGAAACAAGGGACCAGAATATAGACCCAAAACACATCCCTGAGGAAGACGCAGCACTGGAACTCCCTGATAAGGAATTCAAAAGAATTATATATAGGTAACTTCAATGAATTGAGAGATCAAGGAAAACATTGACAAAATGCAGGAAAACAGAGAAAACCCTAGGATAATTTCAAAAGACAATACAAGAACAAAATGACAAAATAAATGAAAAATTAGAATCAATATTGCAACGGGAGGCTTAAAGTTTTTCCTTGGTTCTTCAGCTTGAGAAATGATGAACGTGTTCTTCCCTTTTGGTTTTCTAACTCCAGGTCTTTGCACATTTCATTATAGTAATTGGGTTTGTTGTCTGGAGCTGCTCTTCAAAATCTTCTGTTCAGCTCTTTTATCTTGTCATTTATTCCATTTGCTTTAGCTGCTCTTCACTCAAGGGCAATTTTCAGAGTCTCTTCTGACATCCATTTTGTTTTTTTCTTCCTTTCTTGTCTTTTTAATGACCACTTGTTTTCTTCATGGAAGATGTTCTTGATATCATCCCATAATTCTTCTGGTTTTCGGTCATTGGAGTTCAGTTCATCAAATGTCTTTAAGTGGTCTCTAAATTCAGGGGGTATATATTCACGGAAGGAAGGTTGGGCATTCCTACTTCCGTAGTGATACTGCCTCGGAAACCCAAGGAGGGGACGCTATGAGTCGGGGCCAACTCAATGGCAAATAACAACAATAACATATTCACGGTCATATTGTGGCTGCCGTGGACTTGTTTTAATTGTCTTCAAGTTCCATTTGCATATGAACAGTTGATGGTCTGTTCTACTATTGGCTCCTGGCCTTTTTTGGCTAAAGATATTGAACTTTTCCATCGCCTCTTGCCACAAATGTAGTCAGTCTGATTCCTGTGTACTCCATCTGATGATGTCTACTTGTATAGCCGCCATTTGTGTTGTTGAAAAAAGGTATTTGCAGGGAATAAGTCGTTGGTCTTGCAAAACTCTAACATGTGGTCTCCAGTGTTACTTCTGTCACCAAGGCCAAATTTTCAAACTACTGGTAATTCTTCTTTGTTTCCAACTTTTGCATTCCAGTCACCAGTGATAATTAACACATCCTGATTGCATGTTCGGTCGATTTCAGTCTGCAGAAGTTAATAAAATCTTCAATTTCTTCATCTTTGGCTTTGGTGGTTGGTGCGTAAATTTAGTCATCTTAGTATTAACTGGTCTTCCTTGCAGGCATATGGATGTTATCCTATCACTGGACAGAATTGTGCTTCAGGACAGATCTTGAAACATCCTTTGTGATAATGAATACCACACCGTTCCTCTTCAAACTGTCATTATCGACATAGATCATATGGTCGTCTGATTCAAACTGACCAAAACGGGTCCATTTCAGCTCACTAATGCCTAAGATATCAATCTTTATGCATTTCATTTCATTTTTGACAACTTCCAGTTTTCCTAGATTCATACTTCATACATTCCATGTTCTGATTATTAATGGATGTTTGCAGCTGTTTCTCCTCAAATTGAATTGTGCCACGTCAGCAAATGGAGGTCCTGAAAGATTTACTTTATCCATATCATTAAGATTGGTTCTACTCTGATGATGCA
>NW_006928404.1:3217-6089 GCF_000298275.1 Orycteropus afer afer
TTTTTTTTTTTTTTTTTTGCAGTATTCCCTCCCCTCCCTTCTCACCCCTGGCAACCAACAAAGAAAGTTTCCCTCCATGGGTAAACCCCTCCTTGACCCTCCACAACAGCGAACTAATACTATATTTGACCTTCTGTGATTGACTTATTTCATTCAGCATAATGTCCTCCAACATTATGCAGCGTTTTGCAGACTCTACATTATTCTTTAGTGCTGCCTAGCATTCCATTGTGTGTATGTACCATAGTTTGGTCATCCATTCTTCTGCTGATGGACATGTACATTGTTTCCGTTGTTTCCATCTTTTTGCTATTGTAAATAGTGCTGTGATCAACATGAGTATGCATATATCTGTTCCCATCCTGGCTCTCACCTCTCTAGGCCATATACCTAGCAATGGGATTGCTGGGTCAAATGGTATCTCCAATTCCAGCTTTCTAAGGAATCATAATATTGCTTTCCACAGTGGTCGCACCACTTCCCAGTCCTACCAGCAGTGATGAGAGTCCCAGTCCTTCCACATCCTTGCCAGCACTTTTATCTTCTGTCTCATTGAACCCTGCCTGCCATCAGTGCTGGGCTGAGATGGCATCTCATCATTGTTTTGATTTGCATCTCTCTGATGGCCAGTTGTGAGCATCTCTTCATGTATTAGCTGGCCACTTGAATATGCTCCTTGGTGAAGTGTCTATTCATATCTTCTGCCCATTTTTCAGTTGGATTGTTAATTCCTTTGGTGTTCAGGCATTGGGAGTTTTCTGTAAATCTTTTAGATAAGTTCCTTGCCAGATATGTAATTATCAGCAAATATGAATTTGTTGCTGTCATTTTTGTTGTGTTTTTTCATGGTATTGATGTCTTTGTTCCATATAATTTTCTATGCTGAGCTCATTTTGTTTATGAATCATGTTATCACTTCCTTCATTGCTATTGTTTTAGTATTTGCTGAATATTTATGCAGGTCCTCTTTTTTATTTTGATGTGAAGGTTTATCATTTTTTTTTTGAGATTACCCTGTGATTTATAGTTTTCTTCCCAAGTTTAGAATAGTCCATTCTATTCTGTAGTTGTCTTAACTTCCCTACCATCTAGAAGTTCTATAACTATACCATCTTTTCCCTCTTTGGTTTGTAGTTGTCCTCATTTGTCAATCAATGCCTCGGGTTCCCTGTTTCAATCTTGTAGGCTTATTTACTTTGGATACTTCCATAGCTGAGTTTGTTTCTGGGTTATGTCATCATGTGTGTTAATGGTGAGTTGTTGTTGGCTGTTGTTGCTTCTCTGTCCTAAGGGCTCCCTTTAGCATCTCTTGTAAGATTGGTCTGGTTTTAACAAATTCCCTGAATTTCTGCTTATCTGGAAATATCCTAATTTCATCATCATATTTGAGGGACAGTTTTGCTGGGTACATAATTCTTGGTTGGAAATATTTCTCTTTCAGTGTTTTATATATACCGTCCCATTGTCTTCTTGCGTACATGGTTTCTCTCAAGAAATCCGAGCTTAGTCTTATTGGTTGCCCCTTGTAGGTAACTTTTTGTTTTTCTTATGCTGCTTTCAGGACTCTTTGTCTTTGTTTTTGGTGAGTTTGATGATGATACGTCTTGGTGATTTTCTTTTGTGGTCTATCCTGTTTGGGGTTCGTTGGACTTCCTGAATGGATATATTATCATCTTTCATCATACCAGGAAAATTCTCTTCCAACAAATCTTCGACAATTTTCTCTGTGACTTTCTTTGTCTGTTCCTATTCTGGAATTCTGATTACACTTAGGTTATTCCTTTTGATGGTATCCCACATAAACCTTAGGCTTTCTTCATTTTGTTTTGATCTTCTTTCTGATTTATTCTTTTCCAAAGAAGTGTTCAGGTATTTGCCTTCAATCTCCCTAATTCTGTCTTCCATTGATTCAGATCTGCTCCTTTGCCCATTCAATGTCTTATCTATTTCTGAAAATTTAGTATTAATCTTCTGGATATCTGTGTGTAGATTTTGTATCATTTCTAATTTTTCATTTATTTTGTCATTTTGATCTTGTATTGTCTTTTGAAATTGTTCTATGGTTTTCTCTGTGTTTTCCTTGATCTGTCTCTCAATTCATTGAAGATACCTAAATATAATTCTTTTGAATTCCTTTTCAGGGAGTTCCAATGCTTCATCTTCCTCAGGGATGTGTTTTGGGTCTATATTCTGGTCCCTTGTTTCTCCTGCTTTATCTTGCTTCTTTGTGTGGACTGTGATGCTCTGTTGTCTCTGTGGCATTGTGACATTTTTGTGTTTATATTTAATTGGTGATTGTATGTTGGAGTGACTTGCCCGTGATTTTCATTTTCTTTATTTTGTTTGTATGTAGTACCTATGTAAGCTGGGTGCTCTGCTGTGCTCCTCTGTTCATTTGTTGACAGCACTTACACACTCACAATCTGTCTCCTTTCCTGTTGTCTGCCTCTTGTATGTCCCTGCTGACCTTGGCAAACAGAGCCTATTCTTAGGTCCCTGGAATTTGAATGAGAATGCTATCATTTTAAAATGCAAAATGGTTGCCACTTGTAAAGATTCAAAATGGCTGCAACCTCGGTCACATTAAATATTCAAAATGGCCACCGTATGTAACCATTCAAAATGTCTGTGCCCTCGGTCACTTTAAATATCCAAAATGGCCACTGTGTGTAAACTTTCTAAATGGCTGCACGCTCGGTCACTTTAAATATCCAAAATGGCTGCTGTGTGTAAATATTCAAAATGGCTGCACGCTTGGTCACTTTTTTTTTTTAGGATTTGGGTGAAGATTTACAGAGTAAATTCACTTTTCATACAGTAGTTCACATATAATTTGTCTCATGTCATTGACCAAAATTTACAATGCAGCAGC
>NW_006928405.1:0-516 GCF_000298275.1 Orycteropus afer afer
TAAAGCTGTCAAGACCTTTATTTTCTGATGTGGCTTGACTCCAAATGAGAAGGAAATACTGCAAACATCCGTTTGTAATTGGAAAATGGAATGTATGAAATAAAAATCTAGGAAATTTGGAAGTTGTCAAAAATGAAACAAAACACATAAATATTGATATGCTAGGCTTTAGTGAGCTGAAATGGACTTATATTGGCCATATTGAAACAGAGAATCATGTGGTCACTGTGCCAGAATGACAATTTCAATAATAATGTCATCATATTCATCATAAAAAAGAATAATGTTAAGATCTATTCTGAAGGCCAATGTTGTCAGTGATAGGATAATATCCATAGGCCAAGAATGAAGAGCCATCAATATTTTAATTCAAATTTATGCACCATTCATTAAACCAAAGATGAGGAAAGTAAAGATATTAATTAATTCCTGCAGTCTAAATATGACCAAAGATGCAATGAAGATGTATTAAAAATCACTAATGACTGGAATACAAAGATTGGAAACAAAGAACCT
>NW_006928405.1:1683-2682 GCF_000298275.1 Orycteropus afer afer
CTGACCCCCACATCCACATTCCCATATGCTTTTCTTCTCCAAGCTACACTTGGCTGACATTGGTTTCATTTGCACCAGAGTTCCCAAGATGCTGGTGAACGTACAGACACAGAGCAATGCCATCATGTCTGTGGGCCCCCTGAGACAAGTTTCCTGCTTTTTTTTTTTTTTTAAATCTCTTTCATAGTCTGGACCATCTCTTCCTCATGTGATGTCTTATGACTGGCTTTGCCCATCTGTCACCCCTTTTACTACTCAGTTATCATTACCCCCCACATCTGCGGCTTGCTAATCTTGTTACTATGATTATGATTTGCATTAACCTTTGTATTCCCAGCTGCACCTTTCCCTGGTGTCACATATTATCTTCTGAAAGATGTGGAAATCTCCAGTTTCTTCTGTGACTCCCCTCAACTGTTTACCCTTCCGTGTTCTGACACCACCACAAATACTATGTCAGCATATTGTTTTGTTGCCATCTTTTGTGGTGTTCCAGTCTCAGGGATCCTTTTCTCCTATATGGCAATTGTTTCCTTCATTCTCAGAGGCTCATCTTCAGGTGGGAAGTACAAAGCCCTTTTCATCTGTAGTTCTCACCTGTCTGTTGTATGCTTGTTTAATGGAACATACCTTGGAGTGTACCTCAGTTCAGCTGTCTCATTTCTGCATGGAAGGGTGAAATGACCTCAGTGAGGTACACCCTGGTTACCCCAATCCCGAGCCCCTTCATCTATCGCCTGAGGAAGAGGAACATCAAAAGAGCCCTCTGGAGGCTTCACAGTAGTGAACCTTGACCTCAACCGTTGTGCCAGCTTCTTTAATGTGTGGGTTGGAAAAGATGGCAAAACCTAACATCTGTAATCCGAACACTTGCATCATCGGTTACACAATTTTTGTAGTTCTCATAAGTTTCAATCTTGAGTTTTGATCTCTGAACCTTCTTTCCTTTGTCACAACTTGGGTGGGCTATTGGGAGAATTCTAGGATATGTCGATCTGC
>NW_006928405.1:3232-3842 GCF_000298275.1 Orycteropus afer afer
TTTGAATGTGCCTGATGATATTTGGCCTCATATCTTCTTCCTATATATTGTATATTATAATGTTTCATATATATTGTATATTACAATAACATATATTAAGGTCAGAGCCAGATGGTGGCTGGCCCAGGGCTTGGAGACTGCTTTTCTCTTGGGGAAGTTCTTTATTAAGGCCTGGGCCTGAGGTAGGTGTGCCTGACACTTGGAGGTGGCTTTTCACTAGGGGTGGCTCTATATTAAGGTCAGGCCCTGAGGTAGTTTGGCCCAGGTCTTGAAGGCTGTTATTCCTTTGGGAGTGGTTCTTTATTAAGGCCAGGACCTGAGGTAGGAGGCCTGGGGGTTGGAGACTGTTTTTCCCTTGGATGTGGCTCTATATTAAGGTTGGGTCCTGAGGTAGTCATGTCTGGGCCTGGGAGCTGCTTTTCCTTGGGGCAGTTCTTTATTAAGATCTGGGCCTGAGGTAGGCAGACACAGGGCTGGGGGCAGCTTTTCACTTGGGGGCAGCTCTTTATTAAGGAGGGAACCTGAGGTAGGAGGGCCCAGGTTTTTGAGGCTGCTTTTCACTTGGGAAAAAAACAAACTCATTGTCATCAAGTCCAATCCGACTCATAGC
>NW_006928405.1:6292-7018 GCF_000298275.1 Orycteropus afer afer
TGTAGTGAACATCTTCTAAGATTATTTCAACCAGCCCTACCTCTTGTATTCAAACTCTTGTAGATAACCATCTCCTTGACTGTGTGTGGAACTTGATTACTTGATTACTTGATTCCAACAAATAGAAATTGGAATATAATGGGGATTTCATTCCAGTTTGAGGGTGTAAAAAGAATCTACTTTTCATCTTGCCAGTCCTCCCTTGCTCTCTCTCCAGCTTCCTCTTATGAAAAATGGTCTCCATGTTGACAGAGGCCTGATGGAGTCCCTTGTGATCTGAAGATGAGTTAGGCCCCTGGCCAATAGAGTTTGAGGGACAGAATCATCCCAGTTATCTAGGAATTAGATCTTCCAGTGAAGGCTTACAGTGAAGCCTTGAGATGACTAAAGTCCTGGCCAATATTTGAATGCAACTTTCTTGAGAAGCAGAGAAATTTTGTTTCTTTCATCATTTGTTTTCACATTGTCCCATTTATTACGTATTTTATTTTGGTTTATACACACACACACACATATACAACCAATTGTTTTTCATTTCACAATTCTTCACATATATAAATCAATGACATAATTTACGTTCCTCATGTTGTACAATTATTACCATTACCCATTTACAAATTTTCCCATCACCCTTAGCAGAAGTTCAGTGTCTCCCAACCAGTTAGGCACTTTTTACCCTCCATTCCACCTGATCCTGGAAACTATGAACAAGCTTTAATGTCTAGC
>NW_006928406.1:0-3255 GCF_000298275.1 Orycteropus afer afer
TTATCTTCTGTGTCTGTGTTAATTGGTTTCCCTTTTCTTTGTTGAAGAGGGTCTGTGCAATCCTTCTGCCTAGTCCGCCATCTTGCCCCGCCCGGTTTTCATTTTGTTTTGGAGATCAAAGACATGGTGGATCCAATTGGAGATCAAAGACATGCTGGAACCAATGGAAATCATTCCTTTGTCCTAATGATGACCTGTGTGTGTGTGTGTGTGTGTGTGTATAATATACAGGAACTCTGGTAGTGTAGAGGACATTCAGATGCAAATGACTGGAAAGGGTGCGATATTCCCCTTGTTACTCTTATATCCCACACCTTCTTGGTGAATGGAGGTATGGCCATCCATCACTCCCACCCACCTCTGGGCCAGCAGTAATTCCATGCTAGTATGTATGCTCTGACAGAGCCTAGGTTCTCTGGCCTGCTCTGCCCAGATATTTTTTTTCCTGTTTTTTTTTAGTTTGTTTTTGTCTGTTTTAAAATTATTACTGTTATTATTAGTCTTTTTTCATTTGACCTTTTTATTATTCTTCTTTATTGTTCTCTTTCCAGGTTCTAGTTTTCAGCTTTTTCTCTCTTCCCTGTGCCTGGTTCCCATTTTTTTCCTTCTTGTGGTTAACCCCATTCCTTGTTTTTCTTTTTGCATTCTCCCCATTCTTTTCCTCATTATTCTCCTACTCTACCTCTTTCTCTTATTGCCCCCTCCCCAGATATTGCAGGGGTTTTTTTTCCTTTCCTTTCTTTCTTTTCTTTTTTCCTTTTTGGTGAGTGTTCCTGTGTGTTTATGCTCTGTATTATTTGTCTTCTTGCTTTTACCTTTTTTAATGGTTTTTCAATCACTGTTTTTGTCTAACTGAGTGGGAGACAGCAACCATGCCATACGATGCAACCACACCCACACTTCCTGCAGCTCCACTTACTGAGTGAAAGCCACCACTTTCTTCTCCACAAACTGGCCAATGATAAATGACCACCAAGAAGAGCCTGACTCACCCTTAACTGCTCTTCACAAACAGTTAGCAGAGATCTAAATACAACATCACAATGTCTTGGAGACAACAGACCATCACAGTCCACACAAAGAAGCAAGATAAAGCAGTAGAAACAAGGGAGCAGGATACAGACCCAAAACACATCTCTGAGGAAGAAGCAGCATTGGAACTCCCTGCTAAGGAATTCAAAAGAATTGTATCTAGGAACCTTCAATGAATTGAGAGACAGATCAAGGAAAACACAGAAAAAACCCTACAACAATGTCAGAAGAAAATACAAGCACAAAATGACAAAATAAATGAAAAATTAGAACTTATACAAAATCCACAGATATAAATCCAGAAGATTAATACTAAAGTTTCAATATTGATAACACATTGAAAGAGCAAAGGAGTAGAATTGGATCAATGGAGGACAGAATTAATGAGATTGAAGACAAATACCTGAATACTTCTTTGGAAATGGAACTATCAGAAAAAAAAGATCAAAACAAATGAAGAAAGCCAAAGGTTCATGTGTGATACTAGCAAAAGGAATAACCTACATGTAATCATAATTCCAGAACAGGAAGAGAAAAAGAAAACCACTAAGAAAATTGTCCAAGATTTGTTGGAAGGGAACTATCCTAATATGATGAAAGATGAGAATATATCCATTCAGAAAGTCCAATGAACCCCAAATAGGATAGACCCCAAAAGAAAATCACCAAGACATCATCATCAAACTTACCAAAACTAAAGACAAAGAAAGAATCCTGACAGCAGAATGGGGAAAACAAAAAGTTGCTTACAAAGGACAACCAATAAGAATAAGCTCTGATTTCTCAGCAGAAACCATGCAAGCAAGAAGGCAATGGGGTGGTATATATAAAACCCTGAAAGAGAAAAATTTCCAACCAAAAATTATATACCTGGCAAAATTGCCCCTCAAATATGATGGTGAAATTTGGAGATTTCCAGATAAGCAGAAATTAAGGGAATTTGCTAAAACCAGATAAACCTTACAAGAGATACTAAAGGGAGTCCTTTGAACCAATAATAGCAAATCACAACCAACCATTAATACACAAGATGGCATAACCCAGAAACCAACACAGCTATGGAAGTACCCAAAGTAAAATAAGCTACATGACTGTAAACAGGGAACCCAGAGATACCAACTGGCAAATGAAGACAACTACAAAACAAAAAAGAGGGAAAAAATAATGTAGTTACAGAACTTGTAAACAGACAGTTCCAAGATAGAATGGACTGTTCTAAACTCGGGGAGAAAATTATAAATCACAGGGTAACCTCAAAGAAAAATGATAAACCTTCACATCATAATAAAAAAAGAAGACAGCCACAAATATTTAGCAAATACTAAAAGCACAGCAACAAAGGAAATGATAACACAATTCATAAGCATAATTAGCTCAACACAGAAAATTATATGAAACAAAGAAACCAGGAACACCATGAAAAAACACATGAGAAAATGACAGCAATCAATTCATACTTGTCAATAATTACACTGAATGTCAATGGATTAAATGCACCACTCAAGAGACAGAGAGTTGCAGACTGAATAAGAAAATATAACCCATCAATATGCTGTCTAGAGACACACCTTAGAGACAAAGACAAAAATAGACTAAAAATAAAAGGTTGGAAAAAGATATATCAAGAAAAATGGCAACCAAAAAAGGCCAGGAGTGGCAATATTAATTTCTGTTCAAATTGACTTTAAGATGAAAACTACCATAAGAGACAAGGAAAAACATTTTATAATGATTAAAGGATCAATTGAACAAGAAGATATAGCCATAATAAATACCTATCGACCCAAAGGAAGAGCCCCAAAATACATAAATCAGGCTTTAACAGAACTGAAAAGACAGTAGATGATTCCATGGTCACTGTAGAAGACTTTGACACACCACTTTCAATGAAAGATAGAACAATTGGAAAGAAACTCAAAAAAGATGCAGAAGAGCTAAACAATAGAATCCACCAACTTTACCTTTACCTACAGAGCACTTCACCCAACAACAGCACACTATACATTCTTTTCCAGTACACATGAAACATTTTTCATGATAGACCATATGTTAGGCCATAAAACAAGCCTTAATAAATTTAAAAACATTGAAATACTGCAAAGCATCTTCTCAGATCACAATGCTATCAAATTAGAAATCAACTATATGAAGATCAACGGAAAAAGTGCAAACACATGAAAACTGAACAACATCCTCCTTGAGAAAGACTGGGTAAGAGAAAAA
>NW_006928406.1:3740-5235 GCF_000298275.1 Orycteropus afer afer
ACTTCTGTAGTGATACTGCCTCGGAAACCCAAGGAGGGGTCGCTATGAGTTGGGGCCGACTTGACGGCACATAACAACAACAACAACAATGAAGAACTGTACTCCAACAAATTTGAAAATCTGGAAGAAATGGATAGATTTATAAAACATACTACTTACCTAAACTAACATGGAGTGAGGTGGAAAAGTTGAACAGATCCATAACAAAAGAAAAAATTGAACAGGTCAGAAAAAAATTACCAACAAAAATGTCCTGGTCCAGATGGTTTCACCAGAGAATTCTACCAAACATTCATAGAAGAATTGACACCAATTCTACTCAAACTATTACAAAACATAGAAAAGGATGGAATCCCCCCAAATCCATTTTATGCAGCAAGCATAACCTTGATACCAAAACCAGACAAAGATATCACTAAAAAGGAAAACTACAGACCAATATTCCTCATGAATATAGATGCAAAAATAATAATAATAAAAAAATCTTAGCCAATAGACTCCAACAGTATATCAAAAAAATAACTCATTATGACCAAGTGGGGTTTATATTATATGTGCAAGGATTGTTCAACATTAGAAAAACAATCAACATCATCCACCACATAAATAAAACAAAGGAAAAAAGCCACATGATCGTATCAATCGATGCAGAAAAGGCATTTGATAAAATCTAACACCCATTCCTGATCAAAACTGTCAGCAAAATAGGACCAGAAGGGACATTCCTCAACATCATAAAGGGCATCTATGCAAAACCAGCTCTGGTAGTATAGTGGCTAAGGCACTTGACTGCTAACCAGAAGGCTGGTGGTTCAAACCCACCAACCACTCCTCCGAAGGAAGATGGGGCAATCTACTTCCATAGTGACACTGCCTCAGAAACCCAAGGAGGGGTCACTATGAGTCGGGTCTAACTTGACGGCACATAACAACAACACAACAACAATGCAAAACCAGCAGCCAACATTATTCTCAATGGAGCGAGACTGAAACCATTCTCCTTGTGAACAGGAACCAGACAAGGATGTCCTCTATCACCACTTCTATTCAATAATGTACTGGAAGTCCTAGCCAGGGCCATAAGGCAAGAAAGGGAAGTCAAAGGCATCCAAATTGGTAAGGAAGAAGTCAAACTATCCCTATTTGCTGATGATATGATCCTATACCTAGAAAACCCAAATCAATCAGTAAAGAAATTTACTGGAACTAATTTAGAGACTTAACATAGTGGCAGGATATAAGATCAACATCCAAAAATCAGTTGGATTCCTCTACACCAGCAAAGAGATTGCTGAAATATAAATAAGGAAATCAATACCATTTACAATAGCTACTGAAAAAAATAAAATACTTGGGAATAAATCTTACCAGGGACACAAAGAACCCATACAAAGAAAACTATAAAACACTACTTCAAGAAACCATAAGAGATCTACATAAATGGAAGAACATCCCATGCTCATGGATAGGAAGATTGAACATTGTGAAAATGTCA
>NW_006928406.1:5469-5993 GCF_000298275.1 Orycteropus afer afer
CATTCAATGCAATCTCAATCCAGATCCCATCAGCATTCTTTAAGGATATGGAAAAACCAATCACTAACTTTATATGGAAAGGAAAGAGACCTCAGGTAAGCAAAGCATTATTGAAGAAGAAGAACAAAGTAGGAGGTCTCACACTCCCAGATCTTAAAACCTACTACACAGCCACAGTAGTCAAAACTGCCTGGTATTGGCATAATGACAGACACATAGACCAGTGGAATAGAATTGAGAACCCAGAAATAGATCCATCGACCTATAGTCAGCTGATCTTGAGAAAGGGCTGAAATCCATTCAATGAGGAAGAGATTGTTTAACAAATGGTGCTGGTAAAACTGGATATCCATTTGCAGAAAAATGAAACAACAGCTGTACCTCACACCATACTCTAGATGAATCAAAGACTTAAAAGTGAAACCTAAAACCATAAATTTCCTAAAGGAAAAACTAGGGGCAAATTTAGGGGCTCTGATATATGGCATAAATAAACTATCAAGCATAACCCAAAATGCACAAAC
>NW_006928407.1:0-1337 GCF_000298275.1 Orycteropus afer afer
TTGATGGGTTTTGTTTTCTTACCCAATCTGCAACTCTGTGTTTCTTGATTGGTGTATTTAATCTATTAACATTCAGTGTAATTATTGACAAGTATAAATTGGTTGTTGTCATTTTGTTATGTGTTTTTTCATGGTGTCCCTGGATTCTTTGTTCCATATTGTTTTCTGTGCTGAGCTCATTAAGTTTATCAATTGTGTTATCATTTCCTTTGTTGCTGTTATTTTAGTATATGCTGAGTATTTGTGTTTGTCCTCTTTTTTATTGTGATATGAAGGTTTCTCATTTTTCTTTGAGGTTAGCCTATGATTTATAATTTTCTCCCCAATTTTAGAGCAGTGCATTCTATCTTGCAACTCTCTTGACTTCCTCACCATTTAGAAGTTCTGAAACTACACAGTATTTTCCCTGTTTTTGTTTGTAGTTGTCCTCACTTGTCAATTGATATCTCTGGTTCCCTGTTTACAATCTTGTAAGCTTATTTCACTTTGGGTATGTCCATAGCTGTGATTTCTTGGTTATGTCATGTTGTGTACTAACGATCAGTTGTTATTTGCTATTTTTGGTTCTCTGTTCAAAGGACTCCCTTTAACAACTCTTGTAAGGTTGGTCTGGTTTTAACAAATTTGCTTAGTTTCTGCTTATCTGGAAATCTCCTAATTTCACCATCGTATTTGAGGACAATTTTGCTGGGTTTATAATTCTTGGTTGAAAATTTTTCTCTTTCAGGGTTTTATATATACCACCCCATTGCCTTCTCACTTGCATTGTTTCTGCTGAGAAATCAGAGCTTATTCTTACTGGCTGACCTTTCTAAGTAACTTTTTGTTTTTCCCGTGCTGCTTTCAGGATTCTGTCTTTGTCTTTGGTTTTGATGAGTTTGATGATGATGTGTCTTGGTGATTTTCTTTTGGGGTCTATTCTGTTTGGGATTCATTGGAATTCATGTAAGGATATATTCTCATATTTCATCATATCAAGGAAGTTCTTCTCCAACAAATTGTGGATAATTTTCTCAGTGGTTTTATTTTTTTCTTCCTGTTCTGGAATTTATGAAAATTTAGTATTAATTTTCTGGATTTCTATCTGTAGATTTAGAATCATTTCTAATTTTTCATTTATTTTGTCATTTTGTTCTTGTATTGTCTTCCAAAATTCTTCTAAGGTTTTTCTGTGTTTTCTTTGGTCTGTCTCTCAGTCCTTTGAAGATACCTAAATATAATTCTTTTGAATTCCTTATCAGAGAGTTCCAATGTTGCTTCTTCCTCAGGGATGTGTTCTGGGTCTGTATCCTGCTCCCTTGTTTCTACCACTTTATCCTGCTTCTTTGTGTGGACTG
>NW_006928407.1:2617-6019 GCF_000298275.1 Orycteropus afer afer
GGTCCAGGATTATCTTCTGTGTCTGTGTTAATTTGGTTTCCCTTTTCTTTGTTGAAGAGGGTCTGTGCAATCTTTCTGCATAGTCCTCCATCTTACCGGAACTCTGACATTTGATTTCTTAACTGCTACTTTCATAGTTGTTGATTGTGAATTGTGGATCTAAGTAAATTGAAATCCCTTACAACTTCATTCTTTTTCCCATTTATTGTTGCATTCTTTACTGGTCCAGTTATGTAGTTTTCATTTTCTTTATGTTGAGGTGTAATCCATACTACAGATACTAATCCATACTGGTCTTTGATCTTTATCAGTAAGTGTGTCAAATCATCTTCACTTTCAGCAAAAAATGTTGCATTATCTGCATCTTTCAGGTTGCTAATGATTCCTCCTCAAATCCTAATGCCATGTTCTTCTTCATATAGTCCAGCTTCTCAAATTATTTGCTCAGCATACAGAATGAATAAGTATGGTGAAAAGATCAGCCCTGACACTCATGCTTGCTGATTTTAAACCATGTAATATCTCCTTGTTCTGTTTGAACACTAGCTCTTGGTCTATGTACACTTCCCTCATAAGCACTATCAAGTGCTCTGGAATTCCCATTCTTCGCAATGTTATCCATAATTTGTTATGATCTACATAGTTGAACGTCTTTGCATAGTCAGTGAAAAAACAGATAAACATCATTCTGGTATTCTTTACTTTCAGCCAAGATTCATCTGACATCAGCAGTGATATCACTCATTCCACATTCTCTTCTGAATCCACCTTGAAATTCTAGAATTTCTCTGTCAGTATCCTGCTGCAACCATTTTTTAAAATTATTTTCAGCAAGATTTTACTTGCATGTGATATTAATAATATTGCTCAATAATTTCCACATTTTGTTGTATTAGTTTTCTTTGGGATGGGCAAAAATATCAACCTTATCCAGTCAGTTGGCCAGGTAGTTGTCCCAAATTTCTTAGTATAGAATAGGCACCTCCAGTGCTGCATCCATTTGTAGAAACATCTCAGTGTGTATTCTGTCTGTTCCAGGAGCCTTGTTTTTCACCAGTTCCTTCAGTAAAGCTTGGACTTCTTCCCATACCAATGGTTATTGATCTGTGCAACATCCTGAAATAGTTGAATACTGATCAATTCCTTTTATTACATTGATTCTGTGTATTTATTCCATCTTCTTTTGATGCTTCATGCATCATTCAATATTTTGTCCTTAGAATCCTTCAGTATTGCAACTCGAAGGTGAATTTTTTTCTTTATTTCCTTCAACTTGAGAAATGCTGAGCATGTTGTTCTCCTTTGGTTTTCTAACACAAGGTCTTCACACATTTCATTATAATACTTTACTTTGTCTTTTTGAGTCACCCTTTGAAATCTTTTGTTCACCTCTTCTATTTCATGATTTTTTTTCCCATTTGCTTTAGCTAATCTCCATTCAAGAGTAAGTTTCAGAGTCTCTTTTGACATCCATTTTGGTCTTTTCTTCCTTTTCTGTCTTTTTAATGACATTTTGCTTTCTTTGTGTATGATCTTCTTGGTACTATCCTACAAGTTGTCTGGTCTTCAGTCCTTGATGTTCAGTGCCTCAAATCTGTTCTTCTGATGGTCTATAAATTAAGGTAATATTTTAGTTTTCATGGACTTCTTTTTTTTTTGTCTTCAATTTGAACTTGCATATGAGCAATTGATAATCTGTTCCACCTTCAACTCCTGGCCTCATTTTGACTGATAATATTGACCTTCTCCATCACCTCTTTCCACAGATATAGTCTACCTGATTCTTGAGTATTCCATCTGTTGAGGTCCACATGTGTAGCCACCATTTATGTTGTTGGAAAAGAAAAGAAGAGTTTGCAATGAATCAGTTATTGGTCTTGGCAAAATTCTGTCATGAAATCTCTGGCCTCATTTCTATCATGAAGGAAATATTTTCCAGCTACCAATGATTCTTCTTTGTTTCCAACTTTCACATTCTAGTTCTCAGGAGTGATCAATACATCCTGATTGCATGCTTGATCAATTTCACACTGCAGAAAGTGGAAAAAATTTCAGTTTTTTCGTCTTAGTCTTTAGTGTTTACTGTGTAAATTTGAATAATAGTAGCATTAACTTGTGTTCCTTGTAAGCATATGAATATTATCCTATCATTGAACATCACAACATTCCTCTTCAATTTGTCATTCCTGGCATAGTAGACCATATGATTGTCTGATTCATAATGGCCAATACCCGTCTATTTCAGGTCACAAATGCTTAGGATATCAATCTTCATGAGTTCCATTGCAATTTTGACAACTTCCAATTTTCCCAGGTACATACTTTATGTGTTCCCCATTACAATTATTAAATGTTTGCAGCTGTTTCTTCCCATTTTGAGTTGTGCCCCATCAGCAAATGAAAGTCCCAAATGCTTTACTCCATCCACATCATTAAGGTCAACTCTACCTTGATGAGGCAACTCTTCCCAGTTTATTATAAGTGTCTTCCAACCCGAGGGGCTCATCTTCCAGCACTATGTTAGACAGTGTTTCATTGCTGCTCATATAGTTTTTCAGTAATATATCAGAGAGTGTTTCATAAGATTTTCAGTGGCCAATTTTTTCAGAAGTGGACGGCCCCATCCTTCTTCCTATTCTGTCTTGGTCTGAAAGCTCTGATGAAACCCGTTTACTGTGGGTGACCCTGCTGGCATTTTAAACACCAGTAGCACCACCTCCAGCTTCACAGCCACCACAGTATGATAGACTGACAGATGAGTAGTGTAGCTGTATATTTTTTAAAATCAGGATGTGTAAACCCTCCTACTTTGTTTTTCTACTTCAACAGTGTTTAGTAATTCAAGATCTGTTGCCATTTCATATGAAGTTGAGGGTTTTTGTTTTTTTTTTTTTAATTTCTATGTAGTAGATTATTGGAATTTCTGTCAGGATTGTATTGAATCTATAGATCACTTTGGGAAGCCTTCCAGTCTGTGAATATAGAACTTTTTTCCCATTTTTTTTAAACTCTTCTTTAATCTCTTTCAGCAGTGTTTTATAGTTTTCATTGTGTAAGTCCTTCACATCCTTGGCCAAATTTATTCCAAATTGGTTTATTCTCTTAGATACTATTGTAAATGAAATTGTTTCCCAAGTTTCCTTTTCAGATTTCTCATTCCTTGTGTATAGAAACCTAACTGATTTTTGTTTCTTGTCCTGTGCTATACAGCTTTGCTAAATTCCTCTATTATCTCTAGAAGTTTTCTTTGAACTCTTTGAGATTGTCCAATATAGAATCATGTCATCCATGAATAGAGATAATTATACTTTTACTTTCCAATACAGATAAATTTAATTTCTTTTTCTTGCTTATCACTCTGCCTAGGACTTGTAAGTTGAGTGTTTGTTTTGTTTTTTTTTT
>NW_006928408.1:0-697 GCF_000298275.1 Orycteropus afer afer
AGCAGTCAAGTGCCTTAGGCACTATGCTACCAGAGCTCCTGACAGGCAGGTAGGAGTATAAAGGTATGGTAGTAAACGGAAAGAAAAAAACAAAAGAAAAAAAACCAAATCTACTGCTTCTGAGTCAATTCTAATTCATAAGATTTACAGCCTTGGAAACCCTATGGGGCTGTGCTATTCTTGTCCTATAGGGCCACTATGAGTCGTAATCAACTCCACAGCAGTGGATTTGGTGTAGGAAGGCATTTGTCTGAGCTGCCTGGTGGAATTCAGGCTAGAAGTCAAAAGCAAGTTCACTTACAATAAATGAAAGAGACATGTAATTTTTTTTTTATACTCCTGTCTTGGAAGTCTTGCTGTACCAGTCAATGTCATGTTTAGGTGCTTTAAAAAAGGGTTTATGTGTTAGAAAACATTTAATGGCACAGAAAAGCATGGTAGGCCATGAGAATTGTGTTTGCTACATAACAACGACAACAAAAAATATCCAAACCCATTGCTGTAGAGTTGATTCTGACTCATAGCAACCCTATGGGATGAAGTAGAAACTGCCCCACAGGGATTCCAAGACTGCAATCTTTCCAGAAGCAGACTGCTATATATTTCTCCCATGGAGTGGCTGGTGGGTTCAAACTACAAGCATTTTGGTTAGCAAACTAGGGCTTAACCACTGCTCCACCAGGCCTCCCTGTTTGTT
>NW_006928408.1:1742-2413 GCF_000298275.1 Orycteropus afer afer
CCTTCCGAGGAGTGGCTGGTGGGTTTGAACCGCCAGCCTTCTGGTTAGCAGTCAAGTGCCTTAGCCACTATGCTACCAGAGCTCCCAACCTTTCTTATAAACAAAGCTATTTAAGTGCAGGTGCCACCTGGTGTCACCATGCTTTAATTGCAGGTAAAATGCCAGGGAGAACATCACTCCTGGGGGCAGTTAACAGCCAACATTTATTAAGTTCTAAGCACCTTACAGGAGCTCTGGTAGCATAGTGTCTAAGGCATTTGACTGCTAACCAGAAGGCTGGCGGTTCAAACCCAAACCTACCAGTCACTCCTCGGAAGAAAGGTTGGGCAATCTACTTACGTAGTGATATTGCCTCAGAAACCCAAGGAGGGCTCCCTATGAGTTGCGTCTGACTCGACAGCACATAACAACAACAACAAGCACCTTACATCACATTATCTCATTTGATTCTCTCAAGCACAATCTGGTGTAGGCGTAGCACTATTTCTGCTATTTTACAGAAGAGGAAATTGAGGCACAGATAGGACTATCTCTTGCCCAAGGTCATGCAACTATTGGGAAGGCCAGAATCTTAAGAGTCTGACTCTGGAGCCTGATTGGCTAGCCTTCTGACTGCAGGACAATTTAATGTGGCAAATGCTGTGAAGTGCTGACCATATATCACAGAGCAC
>NW_006928408.1:3822-4814 GCF_000298275.1 Orycteropus afer afer
AGTTTGGTTTGGTTTTATATGCAATGTGAAAGTTGGACAATAAATAAGGAAGACCAAAGAAGAGTTTATGCTTTTGGGTTGCGGCATTGGTGAAGAATACTGAAAGTACCATGGACTGCTAGAAAAATTAACATATCTGTCCAGGAAGAAGTGCAGCCAGAATACTCCTTAGAAACAAGGCTTGCCAGACTTCATCTCACCTACTTTCGTCATGTTGTCAGAAGGGACCATTCCCTAGAGAAGGATATCATGCTTGGTGAAGTGGAAGGTCAGCAAAAATGGAGAAGGCCCTCAATGAGATGGACTGACACAGTGGCTGTAATGATGGGCTCGGGTATAGCAAGGATCATGAGGCTGGCACAAGACCGGGCAGTATTTTGTTCTGCTGCATAAAAGCTTGCTATGAGTCAGAGCCAACTTGACAGAACCTAACAACAACATTGTCCCTGGAAGAAGTTCTGGTGGCATCGTGGTTAAAACATTAGGCTGTTAAACAAAAGATAGCAGTCTGAACTCACCAGCCATTCCTTGGGAGAAAGATGAGGCACCATGATTCTGTAAAGGTTTACGCCCTTGGAAACCCTACGGGGGCAGTTCTACTCTGGCCTAAAGGGTTGCCATGAATTGGAATCAACCTGATGGCAGTGGGTGGTGTGGGTGGATCATCCCTGGGCAGCACAAATGGTTTGCACTTGCTACCAGCTGAAAGGGTGGTGGTTCAAACCTATGCAGCGGTGCCACATAAGGCAGGCCTGGAAATCTGCTTCTGTTAAGTTTACAGCCAAGAAAACCTGCTGGTGCATCGTTCTACACTGTCTTACACATTTGGGGGTCATCAGGGGTCAGAATCTACTCGACTCCAGTTTTATTTTTTTAAAATCATCCCCACCCATCCCTTCATCAGAAGCTTATTTTAAGATTATTTATAAATGGGCAGTAATGTCGAGGACATTAAAATATGAAAATAATTTACTACATATTTTAACTCTTAA
>NW_006928408.1:5594-6502 GCF_000298275.1 Orycteropus afer afer
CTTGGCCTCTGCTTTGTAATTTGGGACAGGCTACTTCACCTCTCTGGCCTCCATTTCCTAATCTGTAAAGTGAAGGGCACAGAGTTAAATTATTCTTAAACTCCTATGCAGATCAGCCCTCCCAGGCTAGTCAAGAGGGGAGGAGGTAATGTACGGCAGAGGCAAGAAGAAGAGTTTCTAAATATGAAGAAAGAAAAAAATAAGCGTGAAAAAGGAAAGAGAACACAGGGTAAGAGGACAAAGACAGGGACCGAAACACCCAAGGACAGGAGGGACAGGGAGAGAAGAATGTGGAGGGACTGATAATGAAAACAGAAGAAAGGAAGACGAGAAAGTTTGGAGAGAAGCAATTCCACCAGCCCATGAATTTTCATGGCGACCAGCTGGCATAAAATCATAAAGACAATTTTCAGCTCCTCTCATGGAATTGCATTTGTAATAATCATAACAATATTTCTACAGAGTAAAAATGACAAAGATCATTTGAAATGGAAAACAGTGACAAGATGCAAAATAAATGTGCTATACACCTGGCAACAAATTGAGGGACCGACTGAATTTGCATAAGGAAAATTTATAAGACTACGGGGCATCAAACCTGGAGGGGCTTTAGGATGGCTGCTTGCTCACCTCAGGTCAATCAGAGCAAATGGCTCCATATTAGCCTTTCTCAACAGCGATGCCCTTCTCCCCGTGGACTGCTCCGTGGAGCTCATCCCTTTCGCTTTGCCTTATCTGCTACACAAATAACGCCGTGCTGCCCTAATCTATCCATTTGCAAATGTCTCTGCTGGTCTTTGTAGGTCATTATGTCCTTTTATAGACATATGCAAGACAGTGGAAAATAGTAATTTTCCACAGAGAGATGTTTGCAAAGTTGACCACCTACTAAGTATTAGATATCACAC
>NW_006928409.1:0-1518 GCF_000298275.1 Orycteropus afer afer
TGCAGCACATTTGCCCAGCGCAATATGATGTCTGATTCCTTGACTACTGCTTCTATTAGTGTTGATTGTGGAACCAAGTAATATGAAATCTTTGACAACTTCAACCTTCTCTCCATTGATCTTGATGCTGCTTATTGGTCCAATTGTAAAGATTTTCATTTTTTTAATGTTGAGATGTAATCCATACTGGAGACTGTAATCTTTAATTTTCATCAGTAAGTGTTTCAAGTCATCTTCACTTTCAGCAAGCAAGGTTGTGTCATCTGCATATCAAGGTTGTTAATGAGTCTTCCTCCAATCCTGATGCTGCATTCTTTATATAGTTCAGCTTCTTGGATTATTTAAGGAGCTCTGGTGGTGTAGTGCCTGAGGCGTTTGACTGCTAACCATAAGGTTGGCAGTTCAAACTCACTACCCACTCCATGGAAGGAAGACTGGACAATCTACTTCCATAAAGATGTCCGCCTTGGAAACCCAGAGGGCATCACTATGAGTCAGAATTGACTTGATGGCAGTGAGTTTGGGTTTGTGTATGTGTGTGTGTGAGGGGGGTGGATTATTTGTTTAGTGTACAAATTGAAAAGTATGGTGAGAGGATACAACCCTGATGCATTCCCTTCCTGATTTTAAACAATGCAGTATCACCTTGTTCTGTTTGAACAAATGCCTCTTTCTCTATGTATAGGTTCCTCATGAGCACAATCAAGTGTTCTGGAATTCCCGTTCTTCACAATGTCATCCAAAATTTGTTATGATCCACACAGTCAAATGCTTTTGCATAGTTAATAAAACACAAGTTAACATCTTTCTGGTATTCTTTGCTTTCAGCCAAGATCCATCTGACATCAGCAGTGCTATCCCTTGTTCCATGTCCTCTTCTGAATTCAGCTTACATTTCTGGAAGTTCCCTGTCAATATACTGCTACACTCATTTTTTAATTATCTTCAAAATTTTACTTGCATGTGATATTAATATTGTTAGATAATTCTCACATTCTCTTGGATCACCTTTCTTTGGAATGGGTACAAATATGGATCTCTTCCAGTCAGTTGGCCAGGTAGCTGTCTTTCAAATTTCTTGGCATACATGACTAAGTGCCTCCCATGCTGTATCAGTTTGTTGAAACATCTCAGTGGGTATTCTGTCAATTTCTGGAGGCTTGTTTTTCACCAGTTCTTTCAGTGCAGCTTCAACTTTTTTCCTTCAATACCATTGATTCTTGATCATATGCCACCTCCTGAAATAGATGAACATTGACCAATTCTTTTCAGTACAGTGACTCTGTGTATTCTTTCCATCTTCTTTTGATGCTTCCTGCGTCATTGAATATTTTACCCATAGAATCTTTCAGTATTGCAACTCGAGGCTTGAATTTTTTCTTCAGTTCTTTCAGCTTGAGAAATGTTGAGTGTGTTCTTCCCTTTTGTTTTTCTAACTCCAGGTCTTTGCACATTTCATTATAATAATTGACTTCATCTTCTTGAGCTGCTCTTTGAAATCTTCTGTTCAGCTCTTTT
>NW_006928409.1:2258-5978 GCF_000298275.1 Orycteropus afer afer
AGTGTGAATTAGCCATTTAATTCTTAGAACAGCCCTCTGAGGTATTTTTCTCTCCCCATTTACAAACAAAGAAACGGAGGCTCAGCAAGATTGAGAGACTTGTCCAAGTTCACACAGCCAGTCAGTTAGCAGAGCCAGGTTTAAGCCCAGGGAGGCCACAATCTTGGCCTAGTTAGAGGCAAGTGGGTGCTGACTGTGCAGATAGAGGAGCCCACTGGGTTCTGGGATGGGCTGGTTTGTCTTCAGGAAGTGTGTTATCCCCCCAGCCTGACCCAGTGCCACGACGCTCCCTCTGCTCTCCCTTCCAGGAGCTGGAGAAACTGGGCCTCGGGGACAGTGTGGACCTCCATGTATATGAGATTCCCGTTGAGTACAAGACAGTACAGAGGCTCATCCCTGCCCTGTGGGAGAAGCACAGTCCACAGGTGAGTGGCCAGCCCTTGGTGCAATTTTCTGTTAGTTACCCCTCAGGGAGGGCATCTCTGACCATGCTCTCTAAGAAAGTCACTCATCTCCCCACCCCCTTATCCTGCCTTGCTGTTGGCATGGTGGCGGTGGTGGTAGGTTCTGTCAGGTCAGTTCCAATTCACAATGACCCTAAGTCCAACAGAACGAAATGGTGCCCGGTGCTGTGCCATCCTCAAAATCAGTGCTGTGTTTAAGCCCATGGTTGCAACCACTGTGTCAGTCCGTCTCATTGAGGGTCTTCCTCTTTTTCACTGACCCCTCTACTTTACTGAGCATGATGTCCTTCTCTGGGCACTGGGCCCTTCTGTTAGCATGACCAAAGCATGTGAGACAGAGTGCCGTCCTCACTTCTACGGAGTGTTCCGGCTGTCCTTCGTTTAAGACGGATTTGTTCGCTCTTCTGGCTGTCTATGGTATTAGTCGGTGGTCTTCCCTGGCATCATAATGCAGAGGCATCAGTTCTTCTCTGGTCTGTGTGGAGTTAAGGTTGAGCGTCAGCTTGGTTGACCGTGGTTTTGAACACTCAGCAGCTGGATGTAGTTATTCCCCACGATGAAGCTGTGATCACCTCTGTGGTGGAATCTACTGCGAGTAGCTAACTAGTTGTCTTTGGGGTGTGGCCTAGTCCCTGTATATAAGAAGCTTTGAGGAAGGTCTCTAGCATCTTGGCATGTTTGAATCCTGCATTTGGCCAAGTTTTCCAACTCCAGTCCCAGGACTTGAACGAGTGGACTGCCATGTTGCCTGCCATTCTTGGGACCACGCCATTATACCTGTTGATCTAGGGTTCATCAACCTCAGCAGCCAGCAGCTGCATGAGTCAGAAACCTCTAGCTGAACAAGAGGCAGAGCTGAAGCCCAAGGCTGAGGGGCCTTTACCCAGCCCCAAGAGCCATCACCCTGAATTCAGACTCCTTGCCTCCTAAAGTGTAAGAGAATAAGTTTCTGTTTGTTACAGCCATCCACCTGTGGTATTTCTGTTAGAGCAGCACCAGAGAACCAAGACAGTCTTCCTTCTTCATTGTCCAGCTTTTGCATGCGTTTGAGGCTAATGAAAATACCATGGCTTGGGTCAGATATACCTTAGTCCTCAAAATGACATCTTTGCTTTTAACACTTTAAAGAGGTTTTTGCAGCAGGTTTGCCCAGTGCAGTAGTCCTTTGATTTCTTGGCTGCTAATTCCATGGACCACCACTTGTCTGTCGGTTTGTTGGACTGTGGTGGCTTGCATGTTGCTGTGATGCTGCAGGTTATGCCACTGGTATATCAGGTACCAGCACGGTCACCCATGATGGTCAGGTCTCAGCAGAGCTTCTAGACTAAGACAGACCAGGCAAAGGCATTTGGCTATGTGGATCATAACAAATTACAAATAACATTGTGAAGAATGGAAATTCCAGAACACTTACTTGTTCTCATGAGGAGTCTGTACAGAGACCAGGAGGCAATCATTCAAACAGAACAAGGGGAGAGTGTACATCAGGGCTGTACCCTTTCACCACACTTATTCAATCTGTGTGTTGGGCACATAATCTGAGACACTCGTCTATATGAAAAAGGACGTGGCATCAGCATTGGAGGAAGACTCATTAACAACCTGCAATATGCAGACGACACCACCTTGTTTGCTGAAAGTGGAGAAGACTTGAAGCACTTACTGATGAAGATCAAAGACCACAGCCTTCAGTATGGATTACACTTCAACATAAAGAAACCAGAAATCCTCACAACTGGACCACAACATCATGACAAATGGAGAAAAGATTGAAGTTGTCAGGGATTTCACTTTCCTTGGATCCATAGTCAACATCTGTTTTGGTTCTCCAGCGCTACTCTTAACAGAAAACACCACAAGTGGATCCTTTCACACACAGGGATTTATTCTCTTACAGTTTAGGCGGCTAGAAGTCCGAGTTCAAAGTGCCAGGCTCTAGGGGTTGGGTGAAGGCCCCTTGACCTTGGGCCCACTGAAACTGGAAGTGTCTTTTAACTCAAGCAGCTGCTGGCTGTGAGGCTGACAAACACAAGGTCAACAAGTAAAATGGTGCAGTCCCAAGATTATCAAGCCACATGGCAGGCCACTGAGATGAAGACTCGGCCAAATGCAGGATCCAGATGTGCCAAAAGCTCAGAGACCTTTCTCGATGCTTCTCCTTATAGACTGGAAGCAGAATACACCCCTAAGGCTACTCAGCTGCTGGCAGTAGATTCCACCATGGAGTTGATGACCAGTCTCATCATGGGGAATAACTACATCCAGCTGCCCAGCCACTCAAAACGAGGTCCAGCCAAGTTGACACACAGCCTTAACTACCACAACTGCCCATGGAAGCAGCAGTCAGGAAATCAGATGACATATTGCACTGGGCAAATCTGCTGCAAAAGGTACCTCTTTAAAGTGTTAAAGAGCCAAGATGTCGCTTTGAAGATTGAGGTGGACCTGACCCAAGCCATGGTAGTTTCAAACACCTCATATGCGTGAGAAAGGCGGACAGTGAATAAGGGACACCAAAGGAGAGTTGATGCCTGTGAATTGTGGTGTTGGCGAAGAACACTGAACGTACCGTGGGCTGCCAGAAGAATGAACAAACCTGCCCTAGAAGAAGAACAGCCAGAGTGCTCTGGCCATTCTCACTTCTAAGGAATAAGAGCAACTGCAGGGTCTATTCTAGTAGCAAGAGGTCTGAAACAGTGTACCTCCAAGCAGAGCCCAGTGAAGATGCCACCCTCTCCTTGGCCCAGGGTCACTCTATGCAAGGCAACTGTGTTAAGTTCTGCCCCTCTGTCTGCAGCTGGTGGTACACGTGGGGGTGTCAGGCATGGCAACCACAGTCACACTGGAGAAGTGTGGGCACAACAAGGGCTACAAGGGGCTGGACAACTGCCACTTCTGCCCTGGCTCCCAGTGCTGTGTGGAGGATGGACCTGAAAGCATTGACTCCATCATCGACATGGATGCAGTGTGCAAGAAAGTCACCACACTGGGCCTGGACGTCTCAGTGACCATCTCACAGGATGCTGGCAGGTAAGGCCATGGGGCTCTGTGGGGTGGGCATGAGCGTTTGTTTCCCCTTCCATCAGCCACGCCTGGTATCAGACAGACCACGTGTGCTAACCTGGGCTGCTTTGGGCCAAGAACTCACTGTATGTAAGGCACAGAGCCAACGATATATACAAGTATCCCCCACTTTTAAAAAGTTCACTTTATGCCACTTCACTTTTACGAATGATCTACATTGTTGTTATGTGCC
>NW_006928410.1:0-3133 GCF_000298275.1 Orycteropus afer afer
TAGGGTCACTGTGAGTTGGAATCAACTCAGTAGCACCTAACAACAACACCACAGTTTATTTATTCATTTGATTTTTGATGAAATGTGCAGTTTTTTTTTCATTCTCCTTTATATGTTACAAACAATGCTATGATAAATGACCTTATACTTGTCTTCTGGTGTACATGTGCCAAGATCTTACTTTCTGATCTTACTTCCTATAAGTGCTCAGCTGCTAACTAACCATTCTGTCATATGTGGTCACAATGAGCCAACCTAACAACAATAACAAAAGTGTCTAGGGGTGAAATTGATCAGTCAACTTTAATAGGTGATGGTGAAGTGGTTACTGAATTCTATGATACCTCAGTGTATATGACATCTTGTTGCTCAACATCTTTGTTAACATTGATATTGTCAAGTGTTTTAATACTTGTCAATGATATGGCTCTGAAATTATGTCTCTTTGGAGATTTAATTTGCATTTCTGATTACAAATGAGTTGAGCATCTCTTACTGTTTATTAACATTTGGTTTTCTTCTTTGGTGAAACGTTTCTTCTTTTTTCTCCCCATTGGGTTACTTTTTCATAGAACGTGACACATAGTGAGGTACAGATCATCTACGTATTATTAATTCATATTGCTGTTGTTATGTGCCATCAAGTCGGACCCGATTCATAGCGACCCCTCCTTGGGTTTCTGAGACAGTATCACTACCAAAGTAGATTGCCCCACCTTCCTTCTGAGGAGTGGCTGGTGGGTTTGAACAGCCAGCCTTCTGGTTAGCAGTCAAGTGCCTTAGGCGCTACGCTACCAGAGGTCCTTTATTAATTCACGGGAGTTCTTTATATATTCGTGATCCTTTGTCAGCTTTATGTGTGACAAATATCTTCTCCCAGTTGCTGGCATCTATTTTCATTCTCTTCATGAGATCTTTTAATGAACAGATTTCTTTTTTTTAACGTCATTGACTTTGTCAGTATTTTCCTTGTGATTTTCACTCTTTAAATTATGCTTCAGAATGGCTTTTGTACCCTGAGGTGACAAAGGTTTATCACATTTATCACCTGCCAGGATTGGGCAGTGTTTCATTCTGTTGTACATAGGTCACTATGAGTCAGAGATGACTCGACAGCACCTAACAACAGCAACCCAACCTAAAGGTTAGAGGTTTGAACCCACCCAGTGGTATTTGATTGTTTTTAATCTTTTATTTGGAAATAATTTTTAAGCTTATAGATAAATTACAAAATAATACAAAGGACATCAGTATACCCTGTACCCAGATTCACATAGTTAGATTTTACCTCCACTTACCTGCTCATTCTCGCTCTCTCTTTTTCTGTCTCTCAACATTTAATGATGAGATAAATAAACCAAGGCTCTTGACTCCTATATACATCTGTGTGCATTTTCTAAGAATAGGGGTAATCTAAAAATTTAAAATTTTGCTTTCCCTTTTAAATCCTTGGTCCGTCGGGAATTAACTTTTGAGTAAGTTATGAGTTAGTGAGCTGATAAAACTTTTTACAGAGATAACTAGGAGTCCTGCCCTTTTTGTGAATCTTCCGACCTTTCCTCTGCAATTTCACTTCCAAAAATACCACATTTTTCCAAGTTCAAAGCTCTTGCTTTGTTCCACTGGTTTCTGTGTCTACTCTTAGGAGAAGACCACACTATCTTAATTACTATAGCGTTGTAGTAAATCTTGATAACTTTATCCACTTAAGGTTATTTTGATTACAGTAAGTTCTCCTCCCTTTCCTATAGATTTCAGAATTAGCTGTCAATTTTCAAGAAGAATTGTTTGGGGATTTTGATTGGAATTACATTAAATCTATAAATCAATTTTGTAAGAATTGACATCTTTGTGAAATTGAGCCTTTCTTCTGTTCCATTTATTTTGATATGTTCAATTTTTTTTTCAGTGTATATATTTGAATTTTTAAAAGTCTGTCAGGATGTGTACTAGAACTTTAATAGTAGCTGAGATTGTGGGATTATAGGTCATTTTTATTTTCTTTTAGCTTATTTGAATTTTCTAAATTTCCTGTCATTTCTGTGTATTACTTTTTTTAAAAATTGTCAAATGTCTTTTAATACACATTTATAATTTTTTAATACTTTTTTTATTGTGTGTCTTTTTAAAAATATGTTCCTAAGCACTGTATTTCTTGATGTTATAAGCGGCATCTTTTTAAAATTTAAAGCTCTAAATGTTTGTGTTTGGAAGAAAGGTTGGGCAATCTACTTCTGTAGTAATACTGCCTTAGAAACCCAAGGAGGAGTCACTATTAGTTGAGTCCAACTCAACAGCACATAACAACACCAAAAACAACAACAAATGTTTGTGTCATGTAGTGAGTGAATCACTTGGTATGGCTCTTCTAGCCGTGGTCTTTGTGGCACCACCAGAAGACTGGGTGGAATTTTGCAAACGTGAGGTGCTTTGTGGCCCACCAAGTGGATTGGGTAGCTTGTCAGTAATGTAAATAAGGTACATATCACCCTTGTGGGGGTGGAACCATGGAAATAGGTGTACGGAACCCTAATGTGGGTGTTGGTCAGTTTTTCATTCTTCTAGGCTTAAAATGAGCCCTACCAGAGGCAGAAAGGAGTATTTCACTGTCATCAAGAGGGAAGAGCCAGAGTTGGAATGGAGTGCGCACTTGGACCTGAGCTCCTGAGCTGGACCTCCTTGGCAGAGTCCAACAGTCAGTCAGGAGAGAGTCGGCAGAGATGGCAGAGAGATGGTGACAACGGAACCAAGAGGCACGAGACAGAGTGGTGGGCTTGCCAGCCCACAGAGCAAGAAAGGTGAGTGCCTTTGGGCAGGAAGCTTGCTGGTGGAGTAGGGTGCACCTATCGGCAGCCCCAGCATGGCAGAGGCCAGGCCAAAAAGCTAAAAACCAAAGAGAGGCATGCCTAAGGGCCTGGCTGAGGGGAGGCTGTCCTGATCAAAGAAGTGTATCCTGAAACGTGTTCCAGAACCTGATTTATAACCTGTTACTTCCCTAATAAACCCCCATAATCATGAGTATTGTCTGTGAGTTCTATATGGCCATTGCAATGAATTATTGAACCCAGCAGAGAAGTTCTGGTAGCATAGTGGCTAAGACACTTGCCTGCTAACCAGACGGCTGGCAGTTCAA
>NW_006928410.1:4163-6064 GCF_000298275.1 Orycteropus afer afer
TGTCAATCTTTTTTTTTTTTCTTTATTGTGATTTGGTGAAAGTTTACAGAGCAAATTCACTTTCCACACAGCAGCTCACATACACTTTGTCTCATGATATTGACTGCAATTTCCCATAATGCAACAGCTCCTGTCCCACTTCCTCCCCATAGTTCCCTCTTCCCTGTGTCCTTCCCTCCCATGCACTCCTGCTCCCCGAGCTGTCTCCCTGTGCACATACAGCCCTTCTATTCTCCCATGAGTGATCTCTCCAAGGAGTGTATCTAACGAATGTAAGTGTTCAGTTCCATATGCCTGTCTTTTGTTTGGCTGGAAGCCACCGAGATGGGTTCAATTCCAGACCTAAAGGGCAGCTAGGGGCCATAGTCTCAGTGGTTCCATCAGGCTCTATCAGACCAGCAAAACTGCTCCCCCTTTTTTATGATTTTGAGTTTTGTTCCACGTTGTTCTCCCACTCTGTCCAGGATTTCCTCCATAGATTCCCCCTCTGAGTGGTTGGCAGTGGTAGCTGGGCACCATCTAGTTCTTCTGGTCTCATAGTTGTATAAGCTAAGGATTGCATGGTGTGCCAGTCCCTTGGACTAATTGTTTCCATGCATGTTTAGTTTTCTTCATTCTTTGCTCTGGACAAGAAGAGGGACATCATTGCATCTAGATGGCTGCTTGCAAGCTTTTAAGATCCCAGTTACTACTCACCAAAGTAGGATGTTCCTTGCCAATCTTTTGTTTAGAAATTTTCCTTCTAAGTTTACGTATAAGATTTCCACCTACTATGATTAATGATAGGAGCTCTGGTAGTGTAGTGCCTAAGGCACTTAACTGCTAACCAGAAGGCTGGCAGTTCAAACCCACCAGCCACTCCTTGGAAGGAAGGTTGGGCAATCTACTTCCATAGTGATACTGCCTCGGAAACCCAAGGAAGGGTTGCTATGAGTCAGGTCTGACTTGACAGCACATAGCAACAACAATAACAACAACATGATTAATGATATATTAAACTCCACCGTCCAGGTATCATCACTTATCTCATTGTTGCTATCTGAAGATTGCTCATTCTCTCCCAGTAGCTCAATTTTGCATTTAGAAATACTTTGCTGTAAATATTTTACCTGGCATTTTTAGATGCTTAATGTTTCTTTGGAGTAAGTCCCTGGGTGGTACAAATGGCTAAAGTGCTTGGCTGCTGAATGAAAGTTTGGAGGTTCAAGTTTACCCAAAGGGACATTGGAAACAAGGCCTGAGGATCTACTTCCAAAAAATCAGCCATTGAAAACCCTGTGGAGCACAATTTACTCTGGGACACATGGGGTCGCCATGAATTGGAGTCAACTCCATGGCAGCTACTAACTGGTAAAGGTTTCTTTAGACATCTAATTTTCCATATTACCAGGAATAAAAGTCATCCAGCCTAGAGTATATAGTTTTGTACACCACTCACTCATCCTTTGTTTCTTGGTTTCCTGAGAAGTGAATACATATTGTATTTTTATAGTCTAAAATAATCCCTGGAGCATGGCTGTTCAACAAAGGAATAAACAAAAGCCTTTGTATTTGCTGTTCCTTCTTTACTACACTGTAATTTGCTTTGTCTCATTTAGAACAGGAATCACATCTTCTTCTTTTTGATAGTTCCATCACCTAGCCATATCAGGCCCTATATGAGTTTTTCAATAAATTTTGAGGAAATAATGCATATTTAGTGACTGCAGTGTATTCCAGTAAATGAATGGTTTACTACATTACGTACCTACATTATATCATTTGAGAACTTTGGGAATTTCCCTTTACCTAAATCATCTTTTCTGCTAACTCTGTCAAAAGACTGACATCCTTAATTACACTAGCTCCTTAAAGACCCTCTCTAGACATCTCCCTATGTGAACTGAGTGAAGGTATCACTC
>NW_006928411.1:0-4381 GCF_000298275.1 Orycteropus afer afer
GAGAGTTCTTGGGGTTACTGGAAAGCAGAACCTCTTCTTAAGCCCTTGGAATCTGGTAGAGTGTTGTCTCTTTAGGTTGTCTCTAGCTGCTGGTTATGTATTGATTTGTTTTGTCTTGGTTTTATGGTTTAATATTTTGAAAAGATGAAGCTGGTGTGTTTTATTATTGATTCAGGTGTGTTGGGTTGTTTTGCTGTTTTCTTTGTGATGGTGGAATCACTGTGTGTAGTGTGGATATGTGTTTCTTTTTCATACAGAGGGTTTAGGGTTTTAAGTGTGAAGTTTTATGGTCATTGGCTGAATATGGTTTCTTCTATTGAATGAGTGAAATTATTGGTGGAGAGGGTGGGAGCAGAAGAAGAAAAGCTTGGTGTTGCTAGGGTTGATGTCTAGGGCTTTGAGCTGGGTATTATAGATGACATATTTATTTGCAAGACTGCGGCTCAACCTCAGGGAAAATTCCTCTTCTTAGAGGGTGACAAATTTCTGCCAATTTCAGGCACACTCAAAGACCCCGCCTCCATGGCCCCACAGTGCCAAAGCGCAGCTCTAAGGCAAAATTTGCGGGACCGGGCTCAGCTGCAGTTTCTTTGCTCTCCATGCCCCGTCTGCCCGTGGTGCTGATGCAATCCAGCCAGACCACCAAGGGCTGGCTCTGGAGTTTGTCTGTGATATTGCCCACCTGCAGTGCCAAAGATGTGTGCAATTTCAGGTGTGTTGGAGTTGGGGGAGTACCTGAGCAGGTTCTTATTTATGATGTATTTATTTGCAAGACTGTAGCTCAATCTGAGGAAAGATTCCTATTATTAGAGGGTTACAAATTTCTGCCAATTTCATGCACACTCAGAGCCCCTGCCTCCATGGTCCCACAGCACCAAAGCGTGGCTCCAGGCCAAAATTCACAGGATCACGCTCAGCTGTGGTTTCTCTGCTCTCCGTGCCCCATCTGCCCGCGGTGGTGATGCAATACCACCCAACCTGTAATGGTTGGCTCTGGAGTTTGTCTGCAATACTGCTCACCTGTGGCACCAAAGATGCTGGCAATTTTAGCTGTGGTGGAGTCGGGGGAGTACCTGCCAGTGACCTGTGGTCCCAATAACTGTGGCAAAGAAAAGCACGGTGTCTCCCAATCTGATCCAAGCCTGCTCTGCAATCCACTGGGAGGGTAGGAAGGCAGCCCCTCTGGTGCACCAGTAAGATCTCCACCTGAGTCCCAGAAATGGTGCCCATGTCTGGCAGCACCCACACCACCCAAATTACCAACAGAATCAGCCACTAGAGGCAGGTCTCTGCTGCTGCCTGCTGGAATATTGTATTGGTTGCTGGTAAGCTGCTATAAGTGATCTCATTCTTGGCTCGGGGATCTCAGGTGGCCACCTCTGCCCAGCAGACAGTGACTGCCCCAGAAAGGTTTCCAATGGTCTGTCTCGGGTGCCTGTTTGTCTTCTGGCAGTAGCTCTTTCCTAAAAAATCTCCCTGTGCCTTTCCTCCAATTCTGCTCCTCTGTGTTTGGTGCACTCTGATTCAGTGAGCTGTTCAGAGCACCAAAGATCCCAATTCAAACTGTTGTACCTAGTTCTTAAAGTCCTTAGATGCCAGAGGGAAAAATAAACGTGCTGCTCACTGGTGAGACTCCGTTTTGAATCCCCTCATCCTCTTCTGATTTCAGCTTGTGTTTCTGGAAGTTCCTTGTCAACATATTGTTGCAATTGTTTTTAAATTATTATCAGCAAAATTTTACTTGTGTGTGATATTAATGATATTGTCTGATAATTTCCACATTCTGTTGGATAACCTTTCTTTGTAATGGGCACAAATATGGATCACTTCCAGTTGTTTGGCCAGGTAATTGTCTTGCAAATTTCCTAGAACAGATAAGTAAGCACTTCCAGAGTTATATCTGTTTGTTGAAACATCTCAGTGGGGATTCCATCAGTTCCTGGAGATTTGTATTTTTTTTGCCAATTCCTTCAGTGCAGCTTGGATTTTTTTTTTTTTCCTTCAGTACCATTGGTTCTTGATCATATGCTAACTTCTGAAATGATTTAATGTCTACCAATTTTTTTTTGTACAGTGATTCTGTATATTCCATTCATCTTCTTTTGATGCTTCTTGCATCAAAATTTGCTGAGAGTCTTCTAGTATTGCAATTCAAGGCTTGAATGTTTTTCTTCAGTTCTTTCGGCTTGAGATATGTTAAGCATGTTCTTTCATTTTGTTTTTCTAATTGCAAGTCTTTGCACATTTCATTATAATACTTTGTCTCTGTGAGCCACCCTTTGAAATCTTCAGTTCAGCTCTTTTATTTCAACATTTCTTCCTTTTGCTTTAGCTACTCTCCATTCAAGAGTTAAGTTTCAGAGACTCTTCTGACATCCATTTTGGTCTTTTCTTCCTTTCCTGTCTTTTTAATGACCTTTGGCTTTCTTCCTGTATGATGTTCTTGATGTCATCCCACAACTCATCTGGTCTTTGATCATTGGTGTTCAATGCATCAAATCATTCAACAGATGGTTTCTAAATTCAGGTGGCATATACTCAAGGTCATATTTTGGCTCTTGTACCCGTGTTTTAATTTTATTCAGCTTCATCATAAACTTGCATATGAGCAATTGATGGTCTGATCTTTAGTCAGCTTTTGGCCTTGTTTTGATTGATGATATTGAGCTTCTCCATTGCCTCTTTCCACAAATGTAGTCAATTTGATTTCTGTGTATTCCATTGTTGAGGTCCACATGTATAGTTGCCATTTACATTGTTGAAAAAGGTATTTGCAATGAATAAGTTATTGGTCTTGCAAAAGTCTATCATATGATCTCCAGTGTCATTTCTATCACCAAGGCCATTCTTTCCAATACCCAATGTTTCTTTATTTCCAACTTTCACATTCCAATCACCATCTATAATCTATACATCTTGATTGCATTTCTGTTCAATGGCAGATGGCAGAAGCTGGTAAAAATCTTCAATTTCTTCATCTTTGGCTTTGGTGTTTGGTGTATAAATTTGAATAATGTTGTTTTGTTATGTGCCGTCGAGTCGGCCCCGACTCATAGCAACCCCTCCTTGGGTTTCCAAGGCAGTATCACTACAGAAGTAGGATTGCTCAATCTTCCTTCCGAGGAGTGGCTGGTGGGTTTGAACCACCAGCCATCTGGTTAGCAGGCAAGTGCCTTAGCCACTATGCTACCAGAGCTCCTGATTTGAATAATAGTCATATTAATTGATATTCCTTGTAGGCATGTGGATAGTATCCTATTATGGCAGTATTGTACTTCAGGATAGATCTTGAAATGTTTTTGATGATGAATGTGACGCTATTCCTTTTTAATCTGTCGTTCTTGGCATAGTAGACCATATAATTGTCTGATTTAAAATGGCCAGTACCGATCCATTTCAGCTCACTAATGCCTAAGATATCAATCTTTACATGTTACATTTCATTTTTGACAATTTCCAGTTTTCCTAGATTCAAACTTTGTACTTTCCACATTCTGAAAATTAATTAATGTTTGTATCTGGTTCTTCCCATTTTGACTCATGCCCCATCAGCAAATGAAGGATCCAGAAGCTTTACTACATCCATGTCATTAAGGTTGAAGCTACTCTGAGGAGGCAGCTCTTACCCAGTCATATTTTGAGTGTCTTCCAACCTGAGGGTGTTATTTTCCAGCACTATATCATATCAAACATTGTTTCATAGCTCTTCATAAAATTTTCCAGTTATATACCAGACAGAATTTCACTGCTATTCATAAGGTTTTCAGTGGCAAATTCTTTCAGGGGTGGATGGTCACATCCTTCTTCCCAGTTTTCCTTAGTCTGGAAGCTCCACTGAACCCTGTCCACCATGGGTTACCCTGCTGGTATTCAAAACATCAGTGGCATAGCCTCAAGCCTCACAGCAACATGCAAGCCACCACAGTACAACAAACTGGCAGATGAGTGGTGGGGAGTACATTAGAAGGTTCAAAAAGTAAATTATCATAGAGTTTTAGCCTTGTAGATAAATTGATACATGTAAGCTGGGCTTACAGAAAATGTTTTTGTTGTTGTAACTAACTATAGGAATATTTTTATTAAAAATAATAAATCTCTGCTGAAACATTACATAAAAATTTTATAGACAGTCATTTTTTTTGTCATCCCCTCTGACAATGTCACCTGGTACAGTCCACACCCCCAGCAACCCTTAGTGATGCTACTAACTATTGTTATTGCCATTTCACAGGTAAGAAAACTAAAGCTTAGAAGGATCAAGTAACTGTCTCAAGGCCACAGAATGCCTATATATTGGAGTAGGATTGGAAAGTGGATTGTCTGGTACCAAAACACATAATTTAAGCATTAAATTATGTGGCATTCCAGTAAAAGCACCCCC
>NW_006928411.1:5381-5909 GCF_000298275.1 Orycteropus afer afer
TATGAGGAGAGACCCATCATTGTATCTAGATGGCAGCTTGAAAGCTTTTAAGATCTCAGTCGCTACTCACCATAGTAGAAGGTGGAACAATGATTTGTGTAGTATGTTATGCCAATTGAGCTTGATGTCCTCTGTGACTATGGTCCCAAGCCCACAGGTTCAACTACTTGGGCCCTCTGGGTAGCTGGCTGTGACCAAACAGTGACCACAACCTTGCCCCTTGTCATCCCCATTATATACCTGGGAATTCAGATCATACACATAAAGTTTTTGGACCATTGTCTGCCAACCCTATACATGTTCTTGGGTGCACTCCCCACTTCATAGACATACCTAATATTTCAGCCTGTCCACCCATCTATCCACCCATGTACCCATGTTTGCCTTCACTCAGCATGTCATACTATATGTGCAAAAGGGTTCATCTTTGTTATCTGTACTTCCCACGTACCTCTCTATGTCTTTCTCTTCCTCGATGCCACTATATTGATCACTCACATTTGGTACATTGCCTTTTTCTTCACCCAA
>NW_006928412.1:0-5823 GCF_000298275.1 Orycteropus afer afer
TCAATGACATGAGACAAAGTATATGTGAACTGCTGTATGGAAAGTGAATTAACTCTGTAAATCTTCACCCAAATCACAAAATAAATAAATAAATAAATAAAAATTAAAAAAAAATCTGGCCATTCTCGCTTCCAAGGAGCATTGTGGCTATCCTTCTTCCAGCACAGATTTGTTTGTCCATGGTATTTTCAGTACTCTTCTCCAATACAACAATTCAATGGCATCAACTCTTCTTTGGTCTTTCTTCTTCATTGTCTAGTTTTCACATGTGTATGTGGTGATTGAAAACACCATGGCTTGGGTTGTTGTTGTTGCTGTTAGGTACCATCGAGTGGTCTCCAACTCATAGTGACCCTATGTACTGCAGAATCAAACACTGCCCGGTCCTGTGCCAGGACTACGATCCTTGCTATACCTGTTGTAGCCACTATGTCAATCCATCTCGTTGAGGGCCTTCCCCTTTTTCGTTGACCCTCCACTTTACCAAGCATGAGAGCCTACTCCAGGGAATGGCCTCTTCTGACAACATGACCAAAGTAGGTGAGATGAAGTCCAGCCAGTCTCGCTTCCAAGGAGCATTCCAGCTGCACTTCTTCCAGGACAGATTCGTTAGTGCTTTTAGCAGTCCATGGTACTTTCAGCATTCTTTGCCAACACCACAAATCAAAAGCAACAACTCTTCTTTGGTCTTCCTTATTCATTGTCCAGCTCTCACATGCTTATGAGGTGACTAAAAGTACCATGGCTTGTGTTAGGTGCACCTTAGTCTTCAAAGAGCTATCTTTGCTCTTCAGCACTTGAAAGAGGTCTTTTGCAGCAGATTTGCCCAATGCAGTATGTCATCTGATGTCTTGACTGCTGCTTCCACTGGTCTTGATTGTAGAACAAAGTAATATGAAGTCTACAACAATTTCAATCTTTTCTCCATTTATCATGCTGCTGCTTATTGGCCCAGTTGTTAGGATTTTTGTTTTCTTTAGGTATAATCCATCTGCAGACTATAGTCTTTAATCTTCCTCAGTAAGTGCTTCAAGTCACCCTCATTTTCAGCAAGCAAAGTTGTGTTGTCAGTGTATCACAAGTTGTTAATGAGTCTTCCTCCAATCCTGATGCCATGTTCTTCTTCATATGTCCAGCTTCTCAGATTATATGCTCAGCATACAGATTGAATAAGTATGGTGAAAGGATAAAACACGGACACACTCCCTTTCTGATTTTAAATTATGTGATGTACCCATGCTCTGTTCAAATGACAGCTTCCTGGTGAGGTTCCTCATGAGTATAATTAAGTGTTCTGGAATTCCCATTCTTCTCAATGTTCGTTATATATAATTTGTTATGATCCACGCTATTGAATTCCTTTACATAGTCAATAAAACACAAGTAAACATCTTTCTGGTATTCTTTGCTTTCAGCCAAGATCCATCTGACATCAGCAATGTTATCCTTCATTCCATGCCCTCTTCTGAATCCAGCTTGCATTTCTGGACGTTCTCTGTCAATATTTTTGAATTATTTGCAATGATTTTTGAATTATCTTCAGCGAGACTTTACTTGCATGTGATATTAATGATATTGTTCAATAATTTCCACATTCTGTGGGGTCACTTTTCTTTGGAATAGGTACAAATATGGATCTCTTCCAGGCAGTTGGCCAGGGAGCTGTCTTCCAAATCTCTTGGCTTAGCCAAGTGAGTGCCTCTAGCGTGGCATTTGTTTGTTGAAACCTCTCAATGGGTATTCCATCAATTCCTAGTGCCTTGTTTTTCACCACTTCCTTCAGTGCAGCTTCAACTTCTTCCTTCAGTATCATTGGTTCTTGATCATATGCCACCTCCTGAAATGGATGAACATCGACCAATTCTTTTAGGTACAGTGACTCTATGTATTCCTTCCATCTTCTTTTAATGTTTCCTGTATCATTCAATATTTTGCCCATAGAATATTTCAATATTGCAACTTGAAGCTTAAATATTTTCTTCAGTTCTTTCAGCTTGAGAAATGCCAAGTGTGTTCTTCCCTTTTGATTTTCTAACTCCTGGTCTTTGCACATTTCATTACAATAACTGACTTTGTCCTCTCAAGCTGCTCTTTGAAATCTTCTATTCAGCTCTTTTATCTTGTCATTTCTTCCATTTGTGTTAGCTACTCTCCATTCAAGGGCAAGTTTCAGAGTCTCTTCAGATATCCAGTTTGGTCTTTTCTTCCTTTCTGATTTTAAACTATGTGGTGTACCCATGCTCTGTTCAAATGACAGCCTCCTGGTGAGGTTCCTTCCTTTCCTTCATGGATGATGTGCTTGATGTCATCCCACAATTCCTTTGGTTTTTGGTCACTGGTGTTCAGTGCATCAAATCTATTCTTTAGATGGTCTCTGAATTTAGGAGGGATATTATCAAGGTCATATTTTGGCTCTTTTGGACTTGTTTTAATTGCCTTCAACTTCAACTTGAACATGCATACGAACAGTTGATGGTCTGTTCCACAATCAGCTCCTGGCCTGGTTTTGACTAAAGATACTGAGTTTTTCCATCATCTCTTGCTACAGATGTAGTCAATCTGATTCCTGTGTACTCCATCTGGTGAAGTCCACATGTATAGCCACCACTGTGTTGTTGAAAAAAAAAAAGGTATCTTCAATGAATAAGTTGTTGAACTTGAAAAATTCTATCATGAGATGTCCAGCTTTATTTCTACCACCAAGGCCAAATTTTCCAACTACTGGTGATTCTTCCTTGTTTCCAACTTTTGCATTCCAATCACCAGTGATAATCAGCATCTTGATTGCACGTCTCATCAATTTCAGACTACAGAAGTTGGTAAAAATCTTCAATTTCCTCTTCTTTGGCTTTTGTGGCTGGTATATAAATTTGAATAATAGTAGGATTAACTGGCCTTCCTCGCAGGTGTATGGATATTATCCTATCACTGACAGCACTGTACTTCAGGACAGATCTTGAAACATTCTTTGTGATGATGAATGCCATGCTATTCCTCTCCAATTTGTCATTCCCAGCATAGTATATCATATGGTTATGTGATTCCAAATGGCCAAAACCAGTCCATTTCAGCTCACTAATGCCTAGAATATCAATCTTGATGTGTCCCATTTCATTTTTGACAACTTCCAATTTTCCTAGATTCATACTTCGTACATTCCATGTTCTGATTATTAATGGATGTTTGCAGCTGTTTCTTCTAATTTTGAGTTGTGTCAGTCAGCAAATGGAGGTCCTGAAAGCTCTATCTTATTCAAATCATTATGGTTGGTTCTACTCTGATGAGGCCGCTCTTTCCCAATTGTTTTCTGAGTGCCTTCCAACCTGAGGGGCTCATCTTCTGGCACAGTACTGGATGCTATTTCAGGGCTGTTCATAAAGTTTTCTAGTAATATATCAGACAGTTTTTCAATGCTATTCATAAGGTTTTCCCTGGCCAATTCTTTGAGAAGTGGATGGCTTCTTCCTTCTTCCAAGTCTGTCTCAGTCTGGAAGCACTGCTGAAACCTGTCCACCATGGGTAACCCTGGTAGTGTTTGAAACACCAGTGGCACAGCCTCTAGCCTTACAGCAACATACAGGCCACCACAGTACGACAAACTGACAGACAAGTTCATCTCTGTTAGCTGTTCCAAACTGCTCGGCTCCCTTCCTGACCTTCCCCCTACCTGTATCTCACGATCAGCCCTGGCTTCCTGTTTCCTGCCTGCAGGCTCTCCCCTCACCTGTATCTGGCCATAGGCCCTGGCTTCCTGCGTAGGTTAGGTGCACCTTCGTCTTCAAAGTGACATCTTTGCTCTTAAAAGACTTTAAAGAGGTCTTTGGCAGAAAATCTGCCCAGTGCAATATGTCATCTGATTTCTTGACTGCTGCTTCATTGGTGTTGATTGTGGATCCAAGTAAATGAGATCTTTGACAACTTCAATCTTTTCTCCATTTATCGTGATGTTGCTTATTGGTTCAGTTGTGAGGATTTCATTTTCTTTATGTTAAAGTGTAATCCATATCGAAGACTGTAGTCTTTGGTCTTTATCATTAAGTGCTTCAAATCTTCTTAACTTTCAACAAGCAGGGCTATGTCATCTACATGTGACAGCTTCTTAATGAGTCTTCCTCCAATCCTGATGCCACCTCTTCTTCACATAGTTCAGCTTCTCAGATTATTTGCTCAGCACAGACTGAGTAAGTATAGGGAAAGGATACAACCTTGATGCACACTCTTGCTGATTTTAAATCACGCGGTATCCCCTTATTCTGTTTAAATGATAACCTCTTGGTCTATGGACAGGTTCCTCGTGAGCACAATTAAGTGTTCTGGAATTCCTATTTTTCACACTGTTATCCATATTTGTTATGATTCACACAGTCAAATGCCTTTGCATAAGTCAATAAAACACAGGTAAACATCTTTCTGATATTCTTTGCTTTCAGCCAAGATCCATCTGCCATCACCAATGATATCCCTAGTTCCACATCCTTTTCTGGATTCAGCTTGAATTTCTGGAAGTTACCTTTCAATATACTGCTGCAACTATCTTTGAATGATCTTCAGCAAAATTTTATAAAATTAACAATATTAATAATATTGTTTGATAATTTTCACATTTTGTTGGATCACCTTTCTTTGGAATGGGCACAAATATGGATCTCTTCCAGTAGGTTGGCTAGGTAGCTGTCTTCCAAATATCTTGGGATAAATGAGTAAGTGTTTCCAGTGCTGCATTTGTTTGTTGAAACATCTCCATGGCATTCCATCAATTCTTGAAGCCTTGCTTTTCACCAACTCTCTCAGTGCAGCCTGGACTTCTTCCCTTCGGTACCATTAGTTCTTGATCATATGCTACCTCCTGAAACAGCTGAACGTCAAGCAATTCTTTTTGGTCCAGTTCCATCTTTTGATGCTTCCTGCATTGTTCAATATTTTGTCCCTAGAATCCTTCCATATTGCAACTCAAGGCTAAATTCTTTCTTCAGTTCTTTCAGCTTGAGAAATACTGAGTGTGTTCTTCCCTTTTGGTTTTCTAACTCCAGGTCTTTGTATATTTCATTATAATACTTTACTTTGTCTTTTCATTATAATGATACACTTTGCCCCTTATGAAATCCTTTGTGCAGCTCTTTTATTTCATCATGTCTTCTATTTGGTTATAGGTGTGGAGAAATATATTTGTACTAAAAGTCTCAAGTTATAAAGATACATTTATGACAAGTAAATCTAGATGAATTCTATCTTATTCAACCTACAGGAAAAGTGGAAAATTATTCTGAATTAAGCTAAGGCAAAATACTACTTTATAAAGTTGTCATTTACAATAGTAATATTTTAGAACAACGTCTAGTTTCCAGGCCTACATGAAGAATTCATTTGAAGAAAATTAAGTTCCTTCTAAAATCATTTAATGAAATGTAGCTTAAAATGTATAATCAAATAGCAAACACAATGATTTATGGGTTTCAGTATTGTTTCTTTAAAGTAACCAACATTTTGTCTCTAAAGGCTTCTAATGAATGGTTATTAATCCAGCATTTATAAGATCATTAACTTCAGTACTGAACTAAGATACAATATGAAGAGTTCACTGTCTGACTAATAATCAAGTCTGACACATTACACCTTAGGTATCAGAGGAAACAAGAACTCCTATATAGAGTTATTGTACAATAAAGGAGAGACTTATAGAATGTATCCAACATATAGTAATATAGCTATCTAGTTTGGTATGCCAGACGGCTGGCGGTTCAAACCCACCAGCCACTCCTTGGAAGGAAGGTTGGGCAATCCTGTTTCTGTAGTGATACTGCCTCGGAAACCCAAGGAGGGGTC
>NW_006928412.1:5923-11337 GCF_000298275.1 Orycteropus afer afer
CTGTAAATCCTCACCCAAATCCTAATTAAAAAAAAAAAAAAAAAACACAAAAACAGAACTAGCCTGTTAGATGCCAATATCAATTCAAATTTAGTATTTAATCCAAATAATCTATATTATAAACACAGCAATGAAATATTAAATTTCAGATTCATATATTCAAGAAATACACACACATTTGAGGGGTGAAAAAGTTACCAGCAAAGGGTTTTACATAAAATTATGAATAAAAGTATAGATAGAATTTTGTAACAGTAATGAGATGTTTGATTTTCCCATACACAGGTATATCCTATCAACGTTGTGTTTAGAATGATTCATCACATAACAGTATTTGTTTTAAAATGGAACCATTATGTAGACTGATAGGTTAAGGTGTTAAAAATAATTTCAATTACTAATACAATACTCAGGAGCTCTGGTAGCATAGCACCTAAGGCAATTGACTGCTAACCAGAAGGCTGGTGGTTCAAACCCACCAGCCACTCCTTGGAAGGAAGGTTGGGCAATCTACTTCCGTAGTGATACCACCTCGGAAACCCCAGGAGGGGTGGCTAGGTGTCAGGTCCGACTTGATGGCACATAACAACAACAACAACAATACAATACTCATGTTAACTCAGTGGTAAACAGGGCCTTCTACTAATTGCAGAAATAATTCAACAAATTCCCTAAGAAAGCAAACTGATGAATTCTAAACAACACAAAACAAGAGTCATGCAACAGGTAAGAGTGGAATATATTGTAAGACAGGTCTACCATGGACCTCATTCAGGTAAGTAATATAGTAAATCTCCAACTTTACCTCTAAGGTAATCTCAATGCACTTATCACAATGGCAGTATTTTATAAGAGTCTCTATATCATTTTACTCCTTTCTTTCTGGTAATGGAACATTTTAAATGTAACTGGCATATAAAACTGGGTTCATCTTACATATGAAAATGTACTGTAGTGAGGTAGATGTCACAAACCCTCACTTCTCTCTCTGACACACTCATACACCACACATACCAGGCTTCTCCTATTTTAAAATCACATCTCCAGTTTAAAAATCACATCTTTTATACTGGGAGGAGAGGGGAAGCACAGGAAGAGAAACAGGAATTACTATGAGAAACTGTTTTAATTCTCCTGGAATCCAGATTTCTAGGTCCATGGAGTTGGGATGACCCACATAAGCCACCTGCCCTTAGGTGCCTTTTTGAACCTTGAGCTTTTAAGGAACTATTTTCCTAAAGTCATCTTCAAGTTGAACAATAGCCTAGTAGGCAGTTTAGTGCAAACTGTTTTGCCTTAGGCACTGGGCTCTTTTAGAGAATTATATATATGCAGCCAGGGTCTAACTGGAAAATACTGGGCATATCTTTAGTCACTGTTTCTACAAATCCACCGAACTTGGAACCCTGAGTATGTTTTGATGCTTAATTGACATGACAGTGACCTACATAACACATTTTCATTGTTCCCTTTTTTTTTTTTTTAATTTTAAGAGTTTGTTTTACATTCAACATTACTTGTACATTTAGTTTCACTCCCCATTTACCATGCCCAACCCTACCCCAGTCTCCTCCCCCTGTGCCCCGCATAGTTATGCACTCCTGTCTGTCCTGCATTTCCTCAGTGTGAATGTTGCCCCTCCGGTGTCCCATGGTCTATTGCTGTAAGGGATGTATAAGTATATGGGTGCATCACCCCGGGTTGAGTGGTCTGCATGTATATCTTGTTAACTGTTAGGCTGAGAACCAGCCCCTGGGAGTGAGTTTTATTTCAGGTACAGAATGTATTCCAGGGCCATAGTATTGGGAGTCTCACCAGACTCCATTCGACCAGTAATTCTGGTCATTATTGAGTTTCTGGATTTTGTTCCACGTTTTTCCTCATACTCTATTCAGGATCTTCAGATTTGATCCTTTCCTGAGTGGTTGGCACTGGGGACCCTTTTTAGAGCGCCTTCCTGATATTTCCCATGTTGACACTGCTGGTTTCAAGTTGTATACTCACAATAAATATACTCTGCTACACACATTTCTGCTGTTTCTTTGCATATTTATGTCGTTGACAACTGTAACTAAAGAAAATGCAGAAAACAATATATGTTTAAGTTATACTTTCTGTAAACAAACTTATCTGTGATAAGAAACCAAGGCTATGAAAGTAGTTCTGCATATTTCGCAGGATTCTTTTTTTTTTATTTGGAATTTTTAATTTTAAAAATAATTTCACTGGAGCAAAGAAGAGTGAAGAAAATGAAAGACACAAGGAAGCAATTAGTCCAAAGGACTCATGAACCACATGAACTCTACTCTCCACAACTCTTGAGACCAGAAGAACTAAATGTTGCCTGGCTACCACTGTTGACCACTCTTAAGAGGTCACAATAGAAGGTCCCAGATGGAGTAAGAGAAGAATGTGAAACAAAACTGAAAATCATAAAAAAGAAAAAAAAAAAAAAGACCAGCCTTACTGGTCTGACAGGAATCTCTGAACTATGGTCCTTGATACCCTTCAAGCTTGACACTGAACTCACCCTTTGGCTCAACTTTCAGCCAAATGATAAACAGGCCTATACGGTGAACTGTAACACCAGGGAGAAATGCATTCATTAGAATGGTCAACCATACAAGATGCAAAGGGCAGCATTCGCCCAGGGAGGGATAAAGCTCAGAAGGAAGGAAAACATGAAGGGAAATGGTAAACACAGGAAGGAAGTGGGAAGAATGCTGTTACATTTTGGGGATTACAATGAATGTTACAAAACAAAATGTGTATGAATTATTGAATGGAAAACCAATTTGCTCTGTAAACTGTCACCCAAATTACAGTAAAAATTATAATACTGATTTAAAATAAAACAAACATTTATTTGTAGGTGGATAGTTTAGAGTTCTGAAATTTCTCAGCAGCTAAAAATGGAATTTTCTTAATTGCTATAAAGCTGGATGGCTAGATACAGTAATGTCATCTTCATATTTCCTCACTGGAAAACAAAGTAGTTACTGTTTTTCCTTAACACTGTAACTAATAGCAAGTATATGGATTGAATTATGTACTCGCAAAATATGTTAGAATACAACCCGTGAAACTGTAAATGTAAATCCTGTTCGGAAACAGGGTTTTTTTTTGCTTTGCTAATGAGGCCTTATCAGTGTATGGTGTGTCCTAAACTTAACTCTTTATGGGTTATAAAAGGAGCACATTAGACACATGCTTAAAGGAGGAAGACAAGACACCACATGAGGATCCTCTAAAAGTCAAGGAACCAAGGAAAGCCTAGAGCTACTGACACGGAAGGAATAAACACTGACAAGATCCAGATTGTGACTTTTTAGCTTCCAAAACTGTGAGAAAATAAACTTCTGTTTTTCAGTTAACCCAATTGTGGCATCCATATTACAGAAGTACTAGGAAACTAAGACAGCAAGTAAATAGAATGATCAGAGTCACTAACTGCCCATTAAGACATTCATTCAATAAAGTTGGTAAGCACAGGGTATTCACTAGTAAATACAGACAAAGGCCATGTGCACAAGCAGATTAAAGCAATCAACAAGACTAGGCTTAGTAAACTCACAATATTCAACAGTCAACTTTTCTACATGTTCAATTATTTAAACCAATTTGTGTAAAGGAACACATTAGTTTAGACAACTTGACTATTATCCAAACACAGGTCTGAAACAATTATGTAATGGATAAATACAGTATATTGATTCCTTTTCTGTTTGCTTCTTCCAGATGTGAAAGCCTAAGGACTGGGGTATCTTATATATACAGTTATTCTAACAATTTAGAGGTAAGATATCCTAACCACGACTCTAGGGAGCTGTGGTGGCATAGTGCGTAAGGCACTTGACTGCTAACCAGAAGGCTGGTGGTTCAAACCCACCAACCACTCCTTGGAAGGAAGACTGGGCAATCTACTGTGCCCTGACTGGGTACTGGAAAATAATCTGGAGGGGAGGGTAATGATAAAATAAGAGAACCATAGTTCCCGGTCCCACAATGCAAAGATCTAACTTACTCTGGGAGGATGAAATAAAGTATGCATTTAATTCACTGATTACTCAGGGAATTAGTTACTTATCCGTGCTTCTAAAATGTATAAACTCAAGCTGCTTGAACCACAAAGCTACAGAGTAATTAAAATATACATTAAATGATTGCTAAGAAGATAATGACTGTAAACTAAACAATGAAGTAAGACATTATGATCACTACTAAATAACCATGTGACTTGCTTTTTATTTAATATTCATAGATGTTTTAGGTAATTTCTGAGGAAGTAACATTCCATAGACAATTACAAATTTATTAAGATTTCTTTTATGTGACTACAGGTGCTCCAAGGAGCCCTGGTGATGTAGTTGTTAAAGCATTCAGCTCTAAATTAAAAGGTTAGTGGATTGAACCTACCAGCTGTTCCATGGGATGAAGATGAGGCAGTCTGCTTCCACAAAGGTTTATAGCCTTGGAAACCCTATGGGGCAGTTCTACCCTGTTTTACAGGGTCAATGAGTTGGAATCAACTTGAAGGCAGTGGGTTAGTTAGGTTATAGGTAGTCCCTGTTCTTAATTGTGTTTGTAAGTTGAATTTGTGAATAAGAACAGATCCATATGGTTCTTATTTTGCCTTGTTTTGGTAACCAGAAGGTTAGCATTTCAAACCCACCAGTTGCTCCTTGGAAGGAAAATGGGCAATCTACTTCCATAAAGTTTACCACCTTGGAAACCCAATCCAGAAAGGGAAATGAGTCAGAAACGACTTGATGGCAGTGAGTTAGGTTTTTTGGTTTTAGTGCAAGAAAAAGTGTGAAGGTTTTCAATGATTTAAAAGCTGCAAGTGCAATAAGTGAAGGTGAGTGTCATGAAGAATTTGTTGCAAGTAGGGGTTTGTTGAATTATCTCAAAGTGAGGGCAAATTTATGTAACATTAAAGGGCAAAATACAAGTTGTCCATGGGAGACATTCTTAACTTGTGGAATTAACTGTATTTGGTTATGGTGTTCTTAGGGCCGTTATGTCAGGTCCGATTCAAAGCGACCCTACATACAACAGAATGAAACATTGCCCAGTCTTGTGCCATCCTCATAATCCTTTCTATGCTTTAGCCCATTGTTGCACCCATGGTGTCAATCCATCTTGTGGAGGGTCCTCCCCTTTTTCATTGACACTCTACTTTACCAAGCATGACATCCTTCTCCAAGGAATGGTCCCTTCTAACAACATGACCAAAGTAGGTGGGACAAAATCTAGCCATTCTCCCAACAAACATATGAAGAAATGCTCACCATCATTAGCTATTAGAGAGATGCAAATCAAAACAACAATGGGATACCATCTTGCTCCAGCACTAGTAGCAAAGTTCAACAAGACAGAAAATAACAAATGCTGGCGAGGTTGTGGAGAGACTG
>NW_006928413.1:0-6009 GCF_000298275.1 Orycteropus afer afer
CCACACCCCTGGGGAAACTCCCCCTAGACTGACCGGCCGCTTAGGACATAGTCATGTGATCCATCATGAGAAACAACACTCACAAGTGAAGTCCAGCCAAGTTGACAGATCTTCAACTATCACAGTCAAGAAAGAGGATTCTTTTCTAGATAGAAGTTTTACATACTTGTTCATCATTTTATATTCCCAACAGCAATGGGTAAATGTTCCAATATCCACATATCCTTGTCAACACTTGTTATCTCTTTTTGTTTTGTTTTTAAATCAGCATAGTGGTAGCACAGTGCCTAAGGCACTTGACTGCTAACCAGAAGGTGGGAGGTTCAAACCCACCAACCACTTCTCGGAAGGAAGGTTGGGCAATCTACTTCCATAGTGATACTGCCTCAGAAACTCAAGGAGGGGTTGCTATGAGTCGGGTCCGACTCAACGGCACATAACAACACAACAACAACATAGTTTATCTGAGATAAGAGGATCACATTGTTTTGATTTTTATCTCTCTAAGGAGCTCTGGTAACATAGTGCCTAAGGCACTTGACTGCTAACCAGAAAGCTGGTGGTTCAAATCCACCAGCACTCTTTGGAAGGAAGGTTGGGCAATCTACTTCCATAGTGATACCGCCTCAGAAATCCAAGGAGCGGTCACTATGAGTCAGGTTCAACTTGACAGCAGTGAATTTAATGATTAATAAGCCCACCACTCATCTGTCAGTCTGTCATACTGTGGTGGCTTACGTGTTACTGTGAGGCTGGAAGCTATGGCACCAGGACTTCAAATGTCAACAGTGTTACTCTTGGTAAACAGATTTCATTTGACTATGTGGATCATAACAAATTATCAATAGTGTTGTAAAGAATAGGAATTTGAGAACATTTACTTGTGCTCATAACAAACCTGTACATAGATAAAGAGGCTGTCATTCAAACAGAACAAAAGGATACTGCATGGCTTAAAATCAGGAAAGATATGCATCAGGATTGTATCCTTTCACCATGCTTATTCAATGTGTATGTTGAACAAATAATCTGAGAAGCCGGATTATATGAAGAACACTATAGCATCAGGATTAGAGGACTAATAAACAACCTGTGATATGCATATGACACAAACTTGCTCACTGAAAGTGAAGAAGACTTGAAGCACTTACTTATAAATATCAAAGACTACAGTCTTCATTATGGATTACAACTCAAAAAAAAAAAAAAAATCAGCACAATGAGACCAATACACAACATCACAATAAATGGAGAAATGATTGAAGTTGTCAAGGATATCATTTTACTTGGATCCACAATCAGCATCCATGGTAGCAGCAGTCAAAAATCAGATGTCATATTACACTGGACAAATCTGTTACAAAAGACCTCTTCAAAATGTTAAGAAACAAAGATGTCACTTTGAAGACTAAGGTGCACCTAAGCCAAGCCATGGTATTTTCAATTGCTTCAGATACATTTGAAAATTGTACAATGAATAAGGAAGACTAAAGAAGAGTTGATGCCTTTGAATTATGAAAATAATATGGACTGCCAGGAGAATGAATATATTTGTCCTGGAAGAAGTGTAGCCAAAAAGCTCCTTGGAAGAGAGAATAGCCAGACTTCATATCAGCTACTTTCATCATGGAACAATTCCTTGGAGAAGGATATCATGTTTGGTAAAGTAGACGGTGAGCAAAATAGAGGACCCCCTCAGCAAGATAGACTGACACAGTGGCTGCAAGGATGGACTCAAGTATAGCAAGGATTGTAAGGTTGGTGCAGGACTGGGCAGTGTTCTGCACTGTTGTACATAAGGTCACTATGATTCAGAGCTGACTCAATGACATCTAACAACAACAACAACAGCTAATGATTGTGAATATCATTTCATGTTTGTTGGCTGCTTGGATGTTCCCTTTGGTGAAGGTTCTGTTGATGTCCTTTGCTCATTTTGTTATTGGTTTGTTTGTCTTTCTGTTGTTGAACTGTTAGTTATTTATAGATTTTAGAGATTAAGACCTTATTCGATAAATAATTTCCCAAGACTTTTTCCTATTCTGTATGTTATTTATTTACTCATTTAATCATATTTTAACGAGTATAAATTCTCAACTTTGGTAAGGTCCCATTTATCTATTTTGTCTTTGCAATGCAGTGAGTTACTTAATATGCCTCTCCTAGCCATAGTCTTTGTGACTCCCACCAGATGACTGAGTAGGACTATGCAAATCTGAGGTGACTGTGACCCACCAAAATGATTGTTAATGCAAATATGGTACACAGCACTCTTGTGAGGGTGCAAAAAAAAAAAAAAAAAAAAAAACCCTCACTGCTGTCTAATCAATTTGACCCTAGAACTCACTGCTGTCTAGTCAATTTGACCCATAATGACCCCTCCTTGGGTTTCCAAAGTGGTATCTCTATGGAAGTAGATTTCCTAATCTTCCATCTGAAGAGTAGCTGGTGGGTTTGAACCATCAGCTTTCTGGTAAGACTGTATAAATAAGGTGTATGGAATCCTGATGTGAGGATTAGTCAGTTTTGCATCCCCTACACTTAAAATGTCATCACTCCTCTGTCAGTTTGTTGTACTGTGGTGGCTTGAGTGCTGCTGTGAGCCTGGAAGCTATGTCACCAGTATTTCAAATGCAAGCAGGTCACCCAGGGTGGACAGCTTTCATTGGTGCTTCTAGACTCGGAAGAAGGATGGGACCATCTACTTCTCAAAGAATTGGCCAATGAAAACCTTATGAATAACAGTGAAACACTGTGTGATATATTACCGGAAAACATTATGAATTGCCCTGAACACTGTCCAATATAGTGCCCCTCAGGTCAGAATGCACTCAAAATACAACTGGGTAAGGGCTACCTCCTCCAGGTAGAGTTGACCTTAATGAGGTGGATACAGTAAAGCTTTCAAGACCTCCATTTTCTGATGTGGTATAACTGAAAATGAGAAGAAACACCTGAAAACATCCACTAATAATCAAATAACCGAGTGTATGAAGTGTGAATCTAGGAGAATTGGAAATTGTCAAAAATGAAATGGAATGCATAAAGATTGATATGCTAGGCATTACTGAGCTGAAATTGGAATGGTTTTGACCATTTTGAATGAGACAATCATATGATCTACTATGTCAGGAATGACAAATTGAAGAGGAATGACGTGGCATTCATTGCCACAAAGAATGTTTCAAGATCTATCCTGAAGTACAATCCTGTCTGTGATAAGAAATTATCCATACATCTACAAGGAACACCAGTTAATACTACTATTACTCAAATTTATACACCAACCACCAAAGCCAAACATGAAGAAATTGAGGATTTTTATCAACTTCTGGAGTATGAAATTGAACAAGCATGCAATCAAACTGCATTGATGATTACTGGTAATTGGAATACAACACTTGGAAACAAAGAGGAATCATGAGTAGTTGGAAAATATGGCTGTTTCAGTTACCTAGTGCCACTCTAACAGAAGATACCACAAATGGATGGCTTTAACAAACAGGAGTTTATTCTCTTACAGTTTGGAGGCTATAAGTCTGAGTTTCAAGTGCCAAGCTCCAGGGGCTGGGTCAAAGCCCCTTAATCTTGGGCTTCAGCTCTGGCCCCTGCTCCTGGCCCACTGAAACTAGAGGCTTTTCTTCACTCAGCTACTGGCTGCAGACACTGACAAGCCCAAGGTTGACAAGTAAAAAGACAAAATTCTGAAGTTACCAGCCATTGTAATATACAGAAACATGACAGGCCATTAATTCAAGTCCATCGAAAGTCCCAAGTTTGGCAGAGCATGGCAGGCTATGGAAAAATGGCATGGCTACATTCAGCTTTCAAGTGTGTCATAAGCTAGAGACTGTTCTCCAAGGCTTATCCTTATGTATAGGAGGCAGACCACATTCCTAAGGCAGCTATCAGCTGCTCATTGTAGATTTCATCGTGCAGTTGATTACCAGTCTCATCATGGGGAATACTACATCCAGCTGCCCAGCCAGTCAACCAGGCCCAGCCAAGTTGACATAAACTTCACTACCACAATGGCCTTGGTGATAGAAATGACACTGGAGATCACATGATAGAATTAGGCAAGACCAATGATTTATACATTCCCAATACATTTTTTCAATAACATAAATGGTGGCTATACATGTGGACTTCACCAGATGGAATACATAGGAATCAGATCAACAACTGCGGAAAGAGGCAATGGAGAAGCACAATATCTTCAGTCAAAACAAGGCCAGGAACTGACTGGAGGAAAGATCATCAATTGCTCCTATGCAAGTTCAAATGGAAGCTGAAGATAACTAAAATAAGTCCACAAGGACCAAAATATGACCTTCATTCTATCTCACTTGAATTTAGAAAGCATGTGAAGAATAGATTTGACACATTGAACACCAGTGACTGAAAACCAGAGGAATTGTGGGATGACATCAAGAACAACATCCATGAAGAAAGTAAAACGTCATTGAAAAGAGAGAAAAGGAAGAAAAGACCAAAATGGATTTTGGAAGAGACTCTGAAACTTGCTCTTTAATGGAGAAGAGCTAAAGCAAATGGAAAAAAATGACAAGACAAAAGAGCTGAGCAAAAGATTTCAAAGAGCAGCTCGAGAAGATAAAGCCAATTATTTCGATGAGATGTGTAAAGAACTGGAGTTAGAAAACCAAAATGGAAGAATATGCTTGGCATTTCTCCTGCTGAAAGAACTGAAGAAAAAAATTTGAGCCTCGAGTTGCAATATTAAAAGATTCTATGGGCAAAATATTGAATGATGCTGGAAACATCAAAAGAGGTTGGAAGGAATGCACAGAGTCACTGTACCAAAAAGAATTTGGTGATGTTCATCTATTTCAGGAGGTGGCATACGATCAAGAACCAATATTACTGAAAGAAGTCAAACCTGCACTGGAGGAATTGGTGAAAAATAATGTTCTAGGAATTGATGGAATACCCACTGAGATGTTTCAACAAACAGATGCCACCCTGAAGGCACTTACTCATTTATGTCAAAAGATTTGAAAGATAGCTACCTGGCCAACTGATTGGAAAAGATCCATATTTGTACCCATTACAAAGAAAGGTGATCCCAAAGAATGTGGAAATTATCAAACAATATCATTAAGACAACATGTAAGTAAAATCTTGCTGAATATAATTCGAAAATCGTTTCAGCAGTATATTGACAGGGAACTTCCAGAAATGCAAGGTGGATTAAGAAGAGGACATGGAATGAAGGATATCATTGTTGATGTCACATGGATCTTAATTGAAAGCCGAGAATACCAGAAAGATGTTTATTTATGTTTTATACAAAAGCATTTGACTGGGTGGATCACAAAAAAAAAACATGGATAACATTGAGAAGAACGGGATTTCCAGAACACGTAATTGTGTTCCTGAGGAAACTGTTCATAGACCAGGAGTTTGTCATTGGAACAGAACAAGGCGATACTGTATGGTTTAAAATCAGGAAGAGAGTGTGTCAGGGTTATATACTTTAACTGTACTGGTTCAATTTGTATGCTGAGCAAATAATCTGAGAAGCTGGACTATGTGAAGAAGAATATGGCATCAATATCAGAGCAAGGTTCATTAACAAAATGCAATATGCAGAAACAATCTTACTTGCTGAAATTAAAGATGATTTGAGGCACTTACTGATGAACATCATTAAAGACTAAAGTCTGCAGTATGGATTACACTTCAACATAAAGAAAACGAAAGTCCTCACAACTAGACTAATAAACAGCATCACAATAAATGGAGAAAAGATTGAAGTTTTCAAAAATTTCATATTACTTGATTCCACAATCAGCACCATTCGAAGGACCAGTCAAGAAATCAGCTTTGAGTTCCAGCAAGATGGTGGTCTAGGCAGAAGGACTGCACAGACCCTCTTCAACAAAGAAAATGGAAACCAATTAACACAGACACAGAAGATAATCTTGGACCCCTGAGCCTTGAAGGGAAGGATACAGAAGTGGACTAAACCCCAACTAGCAGAAGAAT
>NW_006928414.1:0-1015 GCF_000298275.1 Orycteropus afer afer
CAATGTGTTACCTATTTCTGACAATTGAGTATCATTAATCTTCTGGATTTCTAGCTGTAGATTTAGAATCATTTCTAATTTTTCATTTATTTTGTCATTTTCTTCTTGTATTATCTTCCAAAATTCTTCTAGGATTTTGTCTGTGTTTTCCATGGTCAGTCTCTCAGTCCTTTGAGGGTACCTAAATATAATCCTTTTGAATTCCTTATCAAGGAGTTCCAGTGCTGCTGCTTCCTCAGGGATGTGTTTTGGGTCTGTATCCTGGTTCCTTGTTTCTCCTGCTTTATCTTGCTTCTTTGTGTGGACTGTGATGCTCTGTTGTCTGCGAGGCATTGTGACATTTTTGTGTTTATATTTAATTGGTGATTATGTTAAATATAATTTAATTTATGTTGGAGTGACTTGCCCACAATATTCATTTTCTTTGTTTTGTTTGTATGTTATCTGTGTAGCAGGGTACTGTGCTGTGCTCCTGTATTCACTAGTTGACAGCACTTATACACTTACCACCTGTCTCCTTTCCCTTGTTGTCCTCTCATATGTTCTTGCCGACCCTGGCAAACAGAGCCTGTTCTTAGGTCCCTGGAATCTGAATGAGAATGCTATAACTTTAAAATCCAAAATGGTTGCCATTTGTAAACATTCAAAATGGCTGCACCCTTGGTCACTTTAAATATCCAAAATGGCTGCCATGTGTAAACAAATCAAAATGGCTGCACCCTCCGAACAGCTGAAAGTCCACAGCTCAGGTTTTCTTCCTCCTTGCTGTTTCCCTTGCTAGTCATAGGCCACCAGAGCAGTTGTCCCTGCAGCCCTTGGTGACCGGGACTGATCTTTAGGTCAATTTTCAGGTCCGAACACCACTTGGAAATATTTAGGCTGTTGGTCTTGTCAGAGTAGCTGACAGTCCGCAGCTCCGACAGTCTCTGTACTCACTGTTTTCGTTGAGGTTTTTTCCCTAGTTGGTGCCTAATCCATTTCTGTATGTTGTTGTTGTTATGTGCCGTCGAGTCGG
>NW_006928414.1:2615-4593 GCF_000298275.1 Orycteropus afer afer
GTTCTGTTTCCAGTGCTCTTGTTTGCCTACCCCTTTATCTTCTCATCTTTGTTTTAGAGTAATTGTTGACCCTTTTGGTCTTTGGTTGGTTTTTTAAATTTAATTTTTTATTTTTACAGTGTTCCCACTCCTGGTAACCAACAAAGAAAATTTACTTCCATGTATAAACTTTTCCCAATAATGAACTGATATGTGTCCTTCTGTGATTGATTATTTCACTCAGCATAATGTCTGCCAAGTTCATCCATGTTCTGTAGTGTTTGCAGATTCTACATTATTCTTTCATGTTGCTTAGTATTCCATGGTTTGTATGTGTTGATTTTACGGTATGAAGAGCCATTCCAGAGTTGTGTGTGTCAGTGTTGGGAGGGGGCATTGAGTGAATGAGTTATAAGTAGATAAGGTTAGACAAGTTCAGATAATGCAGTGGATTTATTTTAAAGGCCTTTTATTCGAAAGGAGTCACTGAAGATTTTAAAATAAGTAACATGGATAAATGTGTGTCTAGAAAACTTTAATAACATTTTGAGGATAGGTTGGACTATATGAATCAGGGAGACTAAAGAGGTTCTTGAGAAATAAAGATCTGAACGAACACAAGCGGTACAGATTGAGAAAATAGAATAGACAGGTTTGTGAGATCGAATTGATTAAATTTATTGGCACATTGGCTAAGGAGGCTTTGGTGAGTTGAGGTATCACTTTTAGGCTCAGGTGACTTAAGGAATGGTATTAGCTACTAACATATAGAAATCCACAAAGGTGATGTGGGAGGAGATAAGTTTTAAACATTTTTAAGTGTAACATGCCTAGGAGATACCAATTTGAAGTCAGCATGACACTTAATACCCAGAGAGAGAGAGCTGGTCTTGAGAAAGAATTGGGAGTGTATGACTATACCCAGAGAACAGAATGAGAAGACTAGATCAAGGTGAGCTACTTTCCACTCCTTTATAGGTGTAGGGGAAAACCAGGTAGCCTGAAATATAAAGGAAGGGGACAGTATTTTAAGAAGGGAAGACCTTGTCAATATTTAATGTCACAGAAAAGTCAAATAGGTCAAGAATTGAAAGAGAATCATTGGATTGAGCATAAAAGAGGTCAGTTTGACTTTGTCAAAGACAGTATTAATGAATTGATTATTGAGACAGACATCAAATTGCAGTGCATTGAAGAGAGTGAATGAGAGTTGAAGTAGCTTTTGTGGACATGTGATGAAAGAAATAGGGTAATAGATGGATATAGTGGTATCTTTCTATACGTAGCCCCCAATGAAGGTAAATTTCTTAATAAATGCTCATGACAAAGAGTTTGAAGATAAGTGAGAGGAGATAATTAACAGAGTGAGATTTTTGAGGATATGGGAAGGAAATGAAATCTAGTGTACACATGTAATCATTAAAGTTGGACCAGAGGGAAGAATACCTTTGCTTAAACAGTTGATATATATATATATATTTTTTAAATTTGTATTGTGATTTTGGGGAAAGTTTACAGAGCAAATTCACTTTCTATACAGTAGCTCACCTACACTTTGTATCTTGACATTGACTACAATTTCCCACAGTGCTGCAGCTCCTCTTCCAGTTCTTCCCAGTAGTTACCTGTTCCTTGTGCCTAATGTATGTGTTCAGCTCATATGCCTGTCTTTTGTTTGGCTGGATGCCACAGGAGTGAGTTCAGTTCCAGACCTGAAGGGCAGCTAGGGTCTTCAGTCTCAGTGGTTCCATCAGGTTCTATCAGACCAGTAAACCTGGTCCTTTTTTCTTTTTTAAATGTTTTTGAGTTTTGTTCAACATTTTTCTCCCACTCATTCCAGGATCTCCTACAGAGATCCACCCCCGAGTGGTTGACAGTGGTACTCGAGCACCATCTAATTCTTCTGGTCTCACAGTTTTATAGTCTGAGGATTGCATGGTGTACCGGTTGCTTGGACTAATTTTTTGCATGTGTCTTTGGTTATCTTCATTCTTCATTG
>NW_006928414.1:5293-6073 GCF_000298275.1 Orycteropus afer afer
TGGCTGCTAACCAGAAGGCTGGCGGTTCAAACCCACCAGCCACTCCCCGGAAGGAAGATGGGGCAATCTACTTCCGTAGTGATTCTGCCTTGGAAACCCAAGAAGGGGTCGCTGTGGTTGGATCTGGCTCAGTGGCAGTGAGTTTGGTTTGGTTTGAAATGTCTTCCAAGGTCATGCACATTATGTGTTGTTTTGCGGAGTCTGTGTTTTTGTGAGTTCTGGTGACATAATGCCTAAGGCATTTGACTGCTAACCAGAAGGGTGGCAGTTCAAACACACCAGCCACTCCTCGGAAGGAAGGTTGGGCCATCTACTTCCATAGTGATACCCCCTCAGAAACCCAAGGAGGGGTCACTGTGAGGTCAAACTGACTCAACATTATTCTTTAGGGTTTCATCATATTCCATTGTGTGTATGTACCATAGTTTGGTTATCCATTCTTCTGTTGATGGGCGTCTAGGTTGTTTCCATCTTTTGGCTGTTGTGAATAGTGCTGTGATGAACATGGGTGTGCGTTTATCTGTTGTTGTTCTGGCTCCGACTCTTTAGGATGTATACCTTGTAATGGGAATGGCTGAGTCAAATGGTTTTTCTCATTCCACCGTTTTAAGGAATTGCCATAGTGTATCATTTGACAGTCTCACCAGCAGTGTATGAGAGTCCTAATCTCTCTGCCTCCTCCCCAGCATTTATTATTTTCTGTCTTGTTGAACTTTCCTACTAGTGGTGGGGCAAGATGGTATCTCGTTGTTTTGATTTGCATCTCTCTAATGGCTAATG
>NW_006928415.1:0-599 GCF_000298275.1 Orycteropus afer afer
ATAAATTCTAGAGATAAGTCCCTTGTCAGATATGTTATTACCAAATATTTTTTCCCAATCTGTAGGTTCTCTTTTGACTCTTTTGGAGAATGATTCAACAATTTTTTTGCATGTACAATTCAGTGACATTGATTACTAGTATCACTTTGCAAATGATTCTACCACCATTAACACAAACTCAGTTCTCCTTAAGCATGACCTTCCCTTTCTTCTTCCCTCCCATCCTTGGCAACCACAAATAAGCTTTGGTCTCTATGCATTTGCTATTTCATACAAATAGGGTCATAGAATATTTATCCTTTTGTGATGGACTTATTATATTCAGGATAAAGTTTTCAGGGTTCATCCGTGTTGTGGCATATACCAAGACTTCAGTTCTCTTTATGCCTGAGCAATAGTCCATTGAATATGTGTACCACATTTTGTTTAGCCATTTATAGAATATATATTATTAATAAGAGGTGATGAATGATTTGTGTATCTGCTCAGTGACGTGAAAACAGTGAAGGAGGAGGGAATGAATGACTAACGCAGCCTGAGGAAACTTAACATGAGATGATCAAGAGGTAAAATTTGAATGGTCATTAGGAATTTTCCAG
>NW_006928415.1:1339-3162 GCF_000298275.1 Orycteropus afer afer
TTCCAAAAAAAAAAAAAATACAGTTGTAAAGACTGTGTTAGAAGATTCTGTAAAATTTCCAAAGGATCCTGAAGCACAGTTGGGCCATGTTCCATTTTTTGGGGGGCCACATGTGACAAAGAATATGGACCCATTAAATAATTCGTAGCCTTAATGGGGACACTTTTAAAAACCACACAGCCAGAGGCCAACCGTTTTCCTTTGCCTTTCTGGTTATTAGTGCTGTGTTCTGGATTATTTTGACCCACTTTCACCATGGTACCGCCAATTTCTTTTTCTGTTGATTATTGCCTGTTGTTGTTAGGTGCCATCAAGTTGATTTTGAGTCATAGCGATCCCGTATGACAAAGTGGGACTGCCTCACAGGGTTTCCTAGGCTGTAATCTGTGTGAGCAGTTCCACAGGTTGTTTCTCCTCCAGAGCCACTGGTGGGTTTGAACAACTGACCCACTGACCTTTCAGTTAGAAGCCAAAGCTTAACTAACCATCACACCACTAGGGCTCCTCACCATTGCCTAGTTTCAGATAAAAATGAATAAAATAGAGCAATCCCTTTTATTTTGTAAAATCTTTCATGGATTATAGTTTCGGTGCCTACCTTTGAAGCTTAGCTATGGCAATTTAAAGTTTTGTCACCCCCAGACAGCCCTAATATAGGTCTCTCTGAGAGTCCAAGGACTTTGTCTGCCATTCAAGGGAAGGAAATATGTCCTTCTCCCTCTGTGGAGCATTCCTTTACCATGGTGTATTATGAAATGAATTCTGAAAGTGAAGATGTTTTCCTGGATCAGCACAGCATGGCATAACTGACATGGATACAGGCTATAGATAGCTAGCAAGAAATCCTCTGGTGATCTTAGCACTCTGTTTTAGGGGGAGCAAAATAACAGAGGCAGGAGAGTGAATTCAAAGTATACTTAGTGTTTTTTTTTTTTTTTTTTTTCCTGACAGGAAGAGCTGTGCCTAGATGTAGAATGTGTCATTTTTGTTTTCCCTGGCACATTATTGAAAATACTAATATGTAATTTTGTCCAAACTTGTTTGAGATCAGCCATTGTCCAGAGTTGGCAGGTCCTCACGGTTGGCTTAACTCCCACTTTTGCCTTCTCAAGCTTGGATTGCTGTTAGAGGCAGCCGGAGGCCGCCTGCAGCACACTTTTCTCTTGAGGTTCCTTGAGGCAGTGCTAAGAGTGCTAAGACTCTAGTGAGAGACAGCTGTAGTTCGTTATCTGTGAGGGGATGGGTTCCAGAACCCCCCGCAGATGCCAAACTGCACAGATCAGATACTTAAATCTGTGATATAAAATGGTGTAATCTGGTGGCGTAGTGCCTAAGGCGTTTGACTGCTAACCAGAAGGCTGGCTGTTCAAACCCACCAGCCACTCCTCCGAAGGAAGGTTTGGCAATCTACTTCCATAGTGATACCGCCTCGGAAACCCAAGGAGGGGTCCCTATGAGTTGGATCCAACTCCATGGTGGTGAGAGTATTTGCGTATAACCTAGGCAGTCCTCCCGTATACTTTAAATCATCTCTAGGTTATAATACCTAATACAATGAAAATACCATGTACGTAACAGTTCACAGTCCCTCTTAGCCTTTGAGGGATTGCTTTAACACTTAATTGCTTTCGAGGAGCCATTTTTTTCACAGAAACAAAGGGACACGAACACAAATAGTTGAGGAGCCAGATGCAAGGTGAACAACGCTCAAACACGGAGTGCTAGAGGGAGACTGAGGATCTGTGAAACGGCGGAGGCCACAGCAGAGTGCGCCTGCACATCGCTGCAGTCCCCTGGATTCAGCAGAGTGCTTTGTGTGTGGC
>NW_006928415.1:3702-4494 GCF_000298275.1 Orycteropus afer afer
TTTCCTGTCTTGAAAATTAATGAGATAATATGCTTGAATTATTTTGTTCTCCTTGGAAGGAGGACTCTGAATAACTTCAAGCTGATTTTTTTTTTTACAAGGAGTCAAAAGCAGAACGAAGGCTATTTATTTTTCTAAGAATAGTTGTGGCTCCAGAAATAACAGACTACATTTGTTTAGAGATAGGAAAAGACGGTAGAGATAGCATTCAACCCTCATAAATGTAAAAAGGCAGGGAACCCAATGCCCAAAGGCGAGAGACCTTCTCTAAGTTCACATAGCAAGTGAAAGAGTACACAGGTTTGCTGACACAGTTAAGTGCAGTTACTGTTGTTTCAACTTCTGAAATGTGCATTTCACATATGTAAGCCAAAAAGAAGAAAGTTCTGTGGTAAATGGAATCCTGTCAGATTTTTAGTGTTATACAGTGCGTGTGATAAATTAAACATTTATAGTTAGATTGGTGAAACCTTTATCATTACTTTTTTATGAATACAAGACTTCCTCTTAGCAAAACACTTCAGGTAGTTTGTTTTCTGTGGGTTGGATAGGGGGTAAGTATTGATCTAAAAATCAGTGGGAGGAAACAAGACGATAAATATAGAATGGAAACTCAACCCAGTCTGCATTGCAAACCTTGCTGTCAGTGCATTTCTAGTGCATTTATTATTTGGCCTTCAGCATATACTTGATGACACACGTACCTACACTCAGGTGCATTTCTTGCTGTTAACAATGTTGGTTATTTAATTCTAGTTCAATCTCCTACTGTTTATTTTGTTTCCTATAAGA
>NW_006928415.1:5264-5999 GCF_000298275.1 Orycteropus afer afer
TCCCCATGGTTACCTCTTCCCAGTGTCCATCCCTCCATACACTCCTGCCCCATGAGCTGTCTCCCTGTGCATAAGCAGCCCTTCTTTCTCCCATGGTTTTTCTCTCCAAGGAGTATATCTACTTGAGGTAAATGTTTAACTCATATGCCTGTATTTTGTTTGGCTGGAAACCACAGGTGTGGGTTCAATTCCATACTGAAGGGCAGCTAGGGGCCATAGTCGCAGAGGTTCCAATAGGCTCTTTCGGACCAGCAAACCTGGTCCCCCCCTTTTTTCCCCTCCAAATGATTTTGAGTTTTGTTCCACACTTTTCTTCCTCTCTATCAAGGATCTCCTACATAGATCCCCTTCCAAGTGGATGACAGTGGTAGCCGGGCACCATATAGTTCTTCTGGTCTCATAGTTGTATAGGCTGCAGATCGTATGGTGTACCAGTCGCTAGGACTAATTGTTGCCACGAATTTTTATTTTCTTCATTCTTCTTTGCTCTGGACAAGGAGAGACCCATCATTGCATCTAGATGGCATCTTGCTAGCTTTTAAGATCCCAGTCCCTACACGGCAAAGTAGGAGGTGGAACAATGTTTTGTATAGTATATTATGGCAATTGAGCTTGATGTCCCCTGCGACTGTGGTCCCAAGCCCACATGTTCAACTACTTGGTCCCTCTGGGTAGCTGGCTGTGACCAAGCAGTGACCACAACCTTGTCCCTTGTCAGCTCTACTATACACCTGG
>NW_006928416.1:0-1012 GCF_000298275.1 Orycteropus afer afer
TCATAGCGACACCTCTTTGGCTTTCCGAGGCAGTATCTCTACAGAAGTAGATTGCCCAGTCTTCCTTCTGAGAAGTGGCTGGTGGGTTTGAACTGTCAGCCTTCTGGTTAGCAAGCAAATGCCTTAGGTACTACAAACTGTTGTTTTAGCAAACATAAAAAAATGTTATATATTTCTTTCAGGCCCTCAAAATTTTACTACTGGAGGTAGAAAATCTGAAATTTGGGGGGGGGATAACAAGTGGGGGTGTGTGAATGATTTCATAGCAAAACACAAATTACCAAAACCCAGCACCCAAAATAGGGGAAGGTCAGGAAGCCATTTGCTATTGACAAAACTGGAAACATTATTAAAGAACTATCATTGAAGATTTCACTAGAAACAAAGGCTTCACAGACAAGCTTTTCTGATCCTTAAAGAAACAATTCCAATATTATTTATAATATTCCAGATGATGGAAAACTCTCAATTTGTTTCATGGCACAGCACAATCAAAATCTTATGAAGGTCATACCAAAATCTAATCTCATTCATGAGTAAATTCACAGACATAGCAAATAAGTATTAGCAAAAATATCCAGGAAGAATACAAAAATACATTATGCAGTGTTTTTATCAGTGATAAGGAGACCTGGTGGTTCAATGATTAAAGTGCTGAGCTGCTAACTGAAAGATTGGTGGTTCAAACCCAGCAGCTGCCTCATGGGTGGAAGATGTGGCAGTGTGCTTCCATAAAAGATTACAGCCTTGGAAACACTATAGGGCATTTCCATTCTGTCCAATAGGATTGTTGTGAGTAGGAACTGACTAGACAGCAACTGGTGGGTTTTTTTCTTTTATTTTGGTTTATATCAGGAATTCACTACTTGTTCAGTGTTAGAAAATCGATAGCACTTTTTACCACAGCAGCAAATTAATAGAGAGAAATCATAGGATGATATCAATATATACTGAAAAGTACTTGGTAAAATTCCATGGCTATTAGTAGAAACTTCACATAAGATAGAAATTA
>NW_006928416.1:1407-3357 GCF_000298275.1 Orycteropus afer afer
GTGGTTGTTTCACTTCCCCTTTTAGTACATTGTATTTAATGAGACCTGAGATGAAGCAATGCTGTCGTGACCATTTATAATCAAAGAATGTTCCCCTGAGTTGCACTAAAGGCTTTATAACGTGAAGTATATGAAGTCAAATTTTTAAAAAATGTTTCTAGAAGCTTTGTTCCAGTTTCTTTGGGATACTTTGCTAATTAAGGAGAATTATGTACCTCATTTCACACAAACAATGCATACAGTTTCATTTTTGCATTCTGTATCACTTCTGGCACATTAGTGTGCTATCCCAATATTTCTTACATGTTGCTGACTTCAGTTTCAATTTCTTTTTCTGTCTAATGGATTTAATGTTACCAGGATAAAATTGATCTCATGGAAATTTCATTTAAGGTAGATATTTTCCTAAACCAACTGTAACCAATATTGAACTAAATGGGCTTACGATGGAAATGGGACATCATGTTGAATGTATGAAGAGCTAGAAATGAGTAAGAAATGATCCTAGGCCTAAAACCAGAAGAACAAGATGTTGCTTATATTTTCTTGCTTTCACAAATCTTTAACTGAAACATAATTTTTGATAATCAATGTCTTTAAAATCAACAAGTGAAAGAAAAAATTGTGTCTTCCTCTTAAAATAAGCATTTTAGTTTATTCATTATCATCATCATTCAACTCCCAGAACCCTTCAAAGTGAGATCCCACATCACTAACATGATTGAAATATCTCCGTTTTGTCTGCAGATGTTCTTCTGTGACTTTTGAGCTGATATCATTATCCCTGCCTTAGGCATCTTCATCTTCATCATCAGTTTTCTGCTGGCTCCCAATCCCAGCCTTTCTGAAGCCATTATAGATGGCTTCTGGAGTTATTTTTCCCAAAACAGAAGCCCCCACTTGCAGACTTCTTGAACAGGTGGTCGACACCTATGTCTATCAGCTGCAGCTTGCAGCTAAGGACACCAAGTATGACTGCTACATGGACACCAATTGAGTTAATATAACTTTGAACATTTGTTTATTTGTGAGCAGCCATGTAACATCTATCTAGTCATACTTTCATAACGTCACAGTCCATTCATCTCTTCTTCTTACAAGGAACAACCAAACGGGAGGGCAATTTTTTGGAGGCATGGTAACTGTTTTGGTTACTTTGTGCTGCTCTAACAGAAAATACCACAAGTGGGTAGCTTTAACAAACAGAAATTTATTCTCTTACCGTTTTGGAGGCTAAACGTCCTAGTTCAAAGTGCCAGCTCTAGGAGCTGGGTGAAAGCCCCTTGACCTTGGGCTTCAGCTCTACCTCTTGCTCCCAGCCCACTGGAGCTGGAGGTGTCTCTTCTGTCAGGCAGCTGCTGGCTGCTGAGGGTAACAAGCACAAGGTCACCAAATAAAATAGCGCAGTCCCAATATTACCAAACAACAGGGAAGGCCACTAATTCAGGTCCAGAGACAGTCTCAAGATCGGCAGGCAACATGGCAGGCTGTTACAAGACTCGGCTACATGCAGGGTCCAAGCAAGCCATGAACCTGGAGACCAGTCCCAAACCTTGTCCTTATATACTGGGGGCAGACCACATCCCTAAAGCTGTTTGTGGCAGATTCCACAATGGAGCTGATAGCCAGTGTCATCACAGGGAATAACTCCCATCTGCCCAGCCACTCAAAACCAGGCCCTGCCAAGTTGACACATAACCTTAACTACCACAACAACTCTTGGAAATCACCATCAGCTTCGATTTTACCTACACAGAGTACAACCAAAGACTACAGTGAAGCAAGCCTTCTCATGCCGCCTGGTTGTAATGGCTACAGTTTTCATACCTGAAGCAGCTACAGTCCTGGTGACCAGAATGTCAAAAACATTAGAACCTCATTGTACTAATTATGTCCACTGCAGAAACAGCAAGTTCAGAGATTTCTTTGGCAATGATTTCACAGAAGTTG
>NW_006928416.1:4584-5917 GCF_000298275.1 Orycteropus afer afer
ATTGCTTTATTCGTATCTTGGTATAGTGAAGTCTCAAAAATATAAGGGAAAATGTTAGTTAGTATTGTCAGTTTCATAGAAGAAAATAAGCTCAAAGTGAACACTATTGATTGAATTTAATGACGTTTGATGTCACTGGTTATACTCAACTTTTTTGTCCCTTTGTTTGTTTTGATATATGTGAGTAAGCAGGGTACTATGCTCTTCTGTTCACTAGTTGGCAGCACTTGGGCACTCACCACCTGTCTCTGGGTGGGTATGATAGAGAATGAGAGTGTGTGCACTCTCTGTTAGCTGTTTATGAAGAGCAGTTGAGGGTGAGTTGAAATGGTATTGACTATCCTCTAACATTGATCAGTTAGTGCAGAAGTAAGTGGTGGCCCTCACTCAGTAGGTGGGGCTGTAGGAGGTGTGGGTATGATTGGGTAGTATGGGCACAGTTGCCGACTCTCACTCAGATCAAAAATAAATAAATAAATAAAAACAAGAGGACAAAAAACACAAACCACATAAACAAACAGGAACAATCTCAAAGAAAAGGAAAGGCAATAAATGAGAAGAAACACTTACCTAAATACTTTAAATAGATGAAAGAAATATAAACAGAAAAGAGAAGGTGAAAAAACCTCACAATGTCAGGGAGCAGGGATTAAGGGAACAGGGCAAAAGTGAAAGAATAATAAAGGAAAAATGAGAAAACTACGAAAAGAAAAACAAGGGATTGGAAGAACCAAAAGAAAGAAAAAAGAAAAAAAGAGACTAATTTAAAAACAAAAAAACAAAAACAAAACTGAGGAGTAGGGCAGGTCACCCAGACTCTGTCAGGGCACAGACTGGGATGGAATTCCTGCCACTCCAGAAGGTAGGTGGAGGTGGGAGATGTCCACACCTTGGTTCACCAAGAGGGTGTGGGGTATAAAAGTAATGAGGGGAATATTACCCTTTTCTAGCTGTCAGTCTCTAAGTCAGTTGTCCTGCTGTCCTCAGCAAGTGGAGCCTATTCTTTGTTGTTGTTGTTGTCAGGTGCTGTAGAGTCATTTCTGACTCATAGCGACCCCATGCACAGCAGAACAAAACACTGCCTGATCCCGTGCCAGCTCCATGGTCTCTGCTATACTTGAGCCCATCATCACAGCCACCATGTCAATCCATCTCGTTGAAGGACTCCTTCTCTTTCATCGACCCTTCACCCTACCAAGCATGACATCCTTCTCCAAGGAATGGTCCCTTCTGACAACATGATCAAAATAGGTGAGATGAAGTCTGGCCATTCTTGCTTCCAAGAAGCATTTCAGGTGCACTTTCTCCAGGACAGATCTGTTAGCTCTTTTAG
>NW_006928417.1:0-6033 GCF_000298275.1 Orycteropus afer afer
TACTTCCATAGTGATACTGCCTCGGAAACCCAAGGAGGGGTTGCTATGAGTCGGGTCCGACTTGACTGCATATAACAACAACAGCAACGTATACCTATAAAAAAAATAGGAGTTTAGCAAATGTACATTAAGAGAATGAAATAATGGCTGTGACTTAAAACCCTGTCAATTTCACCCACTATCCTTTAAATAGTACCATTTCTAATCCCAGTGACCAAAACTATGGTGATCTTCCAGGTACATCCATGGGTTTAATTAAGTTGAGTTGTTTGGAAACTTTATTAACTCTTTCAGAAGATTCAGGTACCAAATAATATCCCAAAGCTGTAGATTATTCTATCTTGGGTGTATTTTGCCTTCAAAAATAGCATTTGCTTCCTAATGATTTGTGAAGTCACAGTTGAAGATCAGCCATTTCTTAAGGAGGAAATTTTCAGAACCTGAATTCTGCTGATAATGCAAATATCTTCTTCCTTATTTTAAAATTTATTGTCTTCCAGACTTGGATGTGTGGGAAAACACACACATACTATACTGAGCTACAGTGGAGGATGGGAAAGAGGAAAAATAAGCTGTGGAGGTTGACCAGAAAGCCAAATGGGACAGAGAAGCTTAATTATTTCTTTTTTTTGTTAGGGTTCTGAGCTATTATGTTGCTAGAATTGTCCATGGCAATAACTGTAGAGGCTTCAATGTAATAATGATGATGACAGAGTAAGTAATTTCATTTCCTTGTTTGACACAGAGAGTTCCTGTTCACCTCAGAACACTTAAATAATTTTTATTTTCTGTGCTCTGGTGGCATACTGCCTAAGGCATATGACTGCTAACCAAACAGCTTGTGGTTCAGACCCACCAGCCACTCCTCGGAAGGAAGATTGGATAATCTACTTCTGTAGAGATAGCTCCTTGGAAACCCAAGGAGGAGTTGCTATGAGTCAAATTGACTTGACAGCGGTGAGGTTTTTTTTTTTTTGTGTACTTGCCTCAAAATATGAAATTCATAATTACACTGCTGAGAGGATAAGTGCATCTAGAGATTTGGGTCTTAGAATAAAGAGATAGATTCAAGAAAATTACCAACACACACACACACACACACACACACATCCCATATCAAACAAAATGGAACCCAGGATCAGAGGTTACTTTTCCTGCATGAGAATAAAGAAGAAGAATAATGGCTGGCTACAAGAGCACATTTTGGTTTTAAATAGAGATTCTAAACATCAATTCTCTTGTCAATTCAGTATTACTTTCACTGATTGATTCATTTTTTTTTTTTTTTCCCCAATTACCTTTTATTGAATACCTATTCAATTCCAAGAACGATAGTAGGCTCTGAAAATATGCTCTCGGGGATTCTCAGTCAAGTGAAGGCCTCATAATATAATGACCTTAGACTGTTTCAGCAGAAGAAATAACTAAGAGATGTATTTCTAGGGGATGACTATAGTCTTGGCCACAAAGGAGGAATGGAAAGGACAGAACAATGAGTTTTCAAAAAGATTTGCACCAGGAAAGACCCAAGTCTAGATACGTGGACTAAAGCTTAGTTTGGGTCTGTGAAAAAGATGAAAAGGGATATGATCTGGGAGTGTAGATGCCAGTAAATGTTGGGCAAGAATGCAGAGAGATTAGGAGCAGTATGAAAGCATTGTTGTTCTTGCCATTGAGTTCATTCCAACTTACAGTGACTGCATTACTGTCCCTATTTCACAGCTAGTTCTGGGTTCAAATTTTTGCCCATGTGAGTTGGGTCCAACTTGACAGCACATAGCAAAAACACGATACACATGTTTATTGAGCACCTGTAGTGTATCAGCCTCTAGACCAGGCAGTGGGGAAACAAAGCTGGGTCAGGTATACTCCCAGACTCACAATCTTTCAGTCCTGCAGTAGAGAAAACAAACTAATGACTAATCATGCAGCATCGAAAGTGCAAAGATAGCCAAGGCAAAGAGGATAGGAGTTGAGTCCTCACTGAAAGGGGAGCATGGGAGTCAGAGGTAGTTTCTTGGAGGAGATGGTAACTGAGCTGGGTCTTAAAGGATGACTCAGGAGCAGACATTTTCCCATTACTGGCAAAAGGGGAAACAGGATAGGGCGTGGAAGCAAAAGAGAGCAGGATGTAAAAAGAAAGTATAGGAAGTGCTCTCTTGTTGGAGAGAAGAGGATGGGGCAGAGGACAAGCCTGGAAAGGCCAGTTCATGGAGCTCAGACTTTGTCTTGGAGTTAATGGATGGCTTTGAAAGGATTTTGATAAAGGAGGGAATATGGCTAGGATTTGCATTTTGAAACATCTCTTGGGATCTCAGATAGAGGGTGAATTTGAGGGGTTCACGACTGGAGGCAGATCTATCACTCAGGAAGCTGCTGCAAAACTCTAGCCTACAAACAATGAGCCCTTGAGTTAGGCAGGTGGAATCAGAGAAGGTAAGAGTGTACAGACTAGAGAGAATCAGATAGGTGTGTTAATAGTAGTGCTCAAACTGAGACATGGAATTTAGGAGGAATAGTTGGTGTGGAGAGCCTACAAACAATGAGCCCTTGAGTTAGGCAGGTGGAATCAGAGAAGGTAAGAGTGTACAGACTAGAGAGAATCAGATAGGTGTGTTAATAGTAGTGCTCAAACTGAGACATGGAATTTAGGAGGAATAGTTGGTGTGGAGAAAAGAGAATAGTCCAGGTTCTGACAGGCTACACCCAAGATGTCTTGGGACCTGATCTGAAAGCTGTACATATGTACTGCCTGAAGCTCAGATGAATGTTTTGAGTTTTACTTGTGAGCCCTAATAACAACAGTAAACTTTGATAAACATCAATGATCAGTCATAATTCTAATAATTTCACATATATTAATTTATTCAGTCTTCATGTTAGCCTTTTGAGGTAGTCTCTGCTATTGTCTTCATTATACAAAGACAGAAAGAAAGAAATAGAGGCAAAGGGGAGTTAGACAATATAACTCAAATCATTCAGCAAGTATGTGGCTGTTGTTATGTGCCCTTGAGTCGGACCCACCCATAGTGACCCCTCCTTGGGTTTCTAAGGCGATATCACTATGGAAGTAGATTGCTCAACCTTCCTTCTGAGGAGTGGTGGTGGGTTTGAGCCACCAACCTTCTGGTTAGCAGTCAAGTCCTTAGGCACTACACTGCCAGAGCCAGGGTTATTCACCCAGGAAGGCCAGCATCAGAATCTATGTGCTTAATCACCATACTGTTGTTGTTGTTAGGTGTCGTCAAGTTGGCTCTGACTCACAGTGCTCCTATGTACAATAGAATGAAACACTGCTCAGTCCTGCACCATCATTACTACTATCCTTGCTATGCTTGAGTTGATCATTGCAGCCCCTGTGTCAATCCATCTTGTTGAAGGTCTTCACTTTTTTTCCAACCTTCTACTTTAACCACAATGCAATACTGCCTGTAATCACTCAGAGAGAAAGTCTAGAGAAAGAAGAATCTTGGCTGGATAGATTGTGATTCCTGTGAAGGAAAGATTGGCTCCTCGAAGAGGCACAAAGTGCAAGGAGAACCAGGAATGGGCAGAGAAGGGAAGGCAGTGGCAAGCAAGGTCAAAATCAGCAGGTAATAGCTTAAAAGGCCTGTGGATTTGACATTTAGGTGGTCAGTGGTAATGTTGAAAGATTTTTCAGTAGGGTTATGGGATTAGAAGCTAGACTTCAATAGGTTGAGGTGAAAATGGGAAGTAAGAAAGGGTTATGCAGAGGAAAACTCTAGTCTTTCAAAAAGTTTGGATGAGGATTATGGTGGTGGTGGTGGTGATAATGATGCTAACACTTATTTAGTACATGTTATGTGCAAAACACTATTCCAAATTTCCATCTTTTCATGTATACATATGTATAAAATCAAAACAAACCAGTTGCTGTATGATTGCAACTCATCGTTACCCCATGTGTGTCAGAGTAGAATTGTACTCTACTGGGTTTTCAGTGGCTGATTTTTCAGAAGAATATCACCAGGCCTCTCTTCCAAGTCACCTCTGGGTGGACTCAAACATTAACCTTTTGGTTAGTAACTGAGTGTGTAAACTGTTGCATTACCTAGGAACTCCATTGTTGTTGTTGTTAGGTGCCATCAAGTCGCCTCTGACTCATAGCCACTCTGTGTACAACAAAACAAAACACTGCCTGTTCCTATGCCAGCATCAAAACCTTGCTATACTTGACCCATCCTTGCATCCACTGTTTCACTCCATCTCACTGAGTACCTTCACCTTTTTTGCTGATCCTCCACTGTACCAAAAAGAATATCCTTCTCCAGAGAATGAGCCCTTCTAACAACACACCAAAGAAGGTTAGATGACCATTCTTGCTTCCAAGGAGCTTTCTGGCTGCACTTATTCCAGGACATATTTGTTAGTTCTTCTGGCAGTTCATTGTACTTTCAATATTCTCTGCGAGCACTAAAACTCAAAAGCATCTACTCTTCTTCTGTCTTCCTCATTCATTTTCCAGTTTTCACATACATAAGAGGCTGTTGAAAATACCATGGCTTGGGTTAGGCCAAGTATAGGTGATATACTTCTGAAAAATCAGCCACTGAAAACCCTGTTAGACTAAGTTGGGTTAGTCTTCAAAGAAACATCTTTGCTCCTCAGCACTCGAAAGACATCTTTTGCAGCAGATTTCCCCAGTACAATATGTAATCTGATGTCTTGAGTGCTGCTTGCATTGGTGTTGATTGCGGAACCACCATGTAACATGAAATATTTGAAAACTTCAATCATTTCTTCTTTTATCAGTTGTAAGGATTTTCATTGAAGTGTAATCCATACTGCAGACTGTAGTCTTTAATCTTAATCAGTAAGTGCTTCAAGTCATCTTCACTTTCAGCAAGCAAGGTTGTGTTGTCTGTACATCACAGGTTGTTAATGAGTCTTCCCCCAATTCTGATGCCATGTTCTTCTTCAGAGAACCCAGCTTCTTGGATCATTTGCTCAGCATACAGATTAAATAAGTATGGTGAAAGGATAAAACCCTGACACACTCCCTTCCTGATTTTAAACCATGCAGTATCCCCTTCTTCTGATTGAACAATAGCCTCTTGGTTTATGTACAGATTCCTCATGAGTACAATTAAGTGTTCTGGAATCTGATTCTTCTCAATGTTATCCATAATTTGTTATAATCCACACAGTCGAATGCTTTTGTGTAGTCAATAAAACACAAGTAAACATCTTTCTGGTATTCTTTGCATTCAGCCAAGATCCATCAGACATCAGCAATAATATCCCATGTGCTCTTCTGAAGAATGGCTGCAATCATTTTTGAATTATCTTCAGCAAAACTTTACTTACGTGTGATATTAATGATATTGTTTGATTATTTTCACTCTCTGTTGAATTGGCTTTCTTTGGAATCGGTACAATTATGCATCTCTTCCAGTCACTTGGCCAGGTAACTGTCTTCCAAATTTCTTGGCATAGATGAGTAAGTGCCTCCAGCATGGCATCATTTGTTGAAACATCTGCATTGGTATTCCATCAATTCTTGGAGCCTTGTTTTTATCTTGTCATTTCGTCCATTTGCTTTAACTACTCTGAGTTCAAAGACAAGCTTCAGAGCCTCTTCTGACATCCATTTTGGTCTTTTCTTCCTTTCCTATCTTTTAAATGACCTTTTGCTTTCCTCATGGGTGATTTTTTTTTTTTTTTTTAATTGTGATTTGGGTGAAGGTTTATAGAGCAAATTTACTTTCCATACAGTGGTTCACATATACTTTGTCTCATGTCATTGACCACAGTTTACCACAATGCAACAGTTCCCCTCCTACTTCCTCCCCATAGTTACCTCTTCCATGTGTCCATCCCTCCATAAACTCCTGCCCCCTGAGCTGTCTCCCTGTGCATAAGCAGCCCTTCTCTCTCCCATGATTGTTCTCTCCAAGGAGTATATCTACTTGAGGTAAATGTTCAACTCATATGCCTGTATTTTGTTTGGCTGGAAACCACAGGTGTGGGTTCAATTCCAGACCTGAAGGGCAGCTAGGGGCCATAGTCTCA
>NW_006928418.1:0-6002 GCF_000298275.1 Orycteropus afer afer
ATTGCCAGTCTCATCATGGGGAATAACTACCACCAGCTGCCCAGCCACTCAACCAGGCCCAGCCAAGTTGACACACAAACTGAACTACCACACTGCCCTTCTATTCTCCCACGATTGATCACTCCAAGGATTGTATCTACCTGATGTAAATGTTCACCCTATATGTCTGTCTATTGTGTGGCTGGAAACAACAGGAGTGAGATCAATTCCAGACCTGAAGCATCTAGGAGCCATAGTCTCAGGGGTCTCACCAGGCTCTATCAGACCAGTAAATCTGGTCTTTTTTTTTTTTTTTTTTTATGCTTTTGAATTTTGTTCCACATTGTTCTCCTATTCTATCCAGGCTCTCCTGCGCTGATATCTTTCTGAGTGGTTGACGGTGGTAGCTGGGCACCATGTAGTTCTTCTGGTCTCATGGTCAAACAGGCTTAGGATCACATGGTTTACTAGTCTGTTGGACTAATTGTTTCCATGGAATTTGGTTTTCTTCATTCTTCTTTGCTCTGAATGAGGAGAGACCCATCATTGCATCTAGATAGCCACTTGCAAGCTTTCAAGACCTCAGTCACTACTCACCAAAGTAAGATGTAGAACAATGTTTTTGTATAGCATGTTATGCCAATTGAATTGTCAGTACCATCAGTTCTTGATCATTTGCTATCTCCTGAAATGGTTGAATATTGACCAATCCTTTTTGCTACAGTGACTATGTATAATCCTTCAATCTTCTTTTGATGCTTCCTGAAGTTCCTTATTTTGCATAGAATCCTTCAATATTGAAACTTGAAGCTTGAATTTTTTTCTTCAGTTCTTTCAGCTTGAGAAATGCTGAGTGTGTTCTTCCTTTTTGATTTTCTATCTCCCAGTCTTTGCACATTTCATTATAATACTGTACTTTGTCTTCTGGAGTCTTTCTTTGAAACCTTCTGTTCAGCCCTTGTACTTCATCATTTCTTCCTTTCACTTTAGCTACTCTCTGCTCAAGAGCAAGTATCAGAGTCTCTTCTGTTATCTATTTTGGTCTTCTCTTCCTTTCCTGTCTTTTTAATGACCTTTTGCTTTTTTTATGTATGATGTCCTTGATGTCATCCCACAACTCATCTGGTCTTTGGTCATTGGTGTTCAGTGCATCATATCTATTCTTCATGTGGTCTCTACATTCAGGTAGGATAAACTCAAGGTCATATTTTGGGTGTTACTACTGCTGTTGAGTTGGGTCCCAACTTATAGTGACCCCTCCTTGGATTTCCAGGCAGTATCACTACAGAAGTAGATTGCCTAAACTTCCTTCTGAATTTTGGCTCTTGTTATAATTTTCTTCAGCTTCAGCTTCAACTTGCACATGAGCAGTTGATGGTCTGTGCTGTAACTGGCCCCTGGCCTTGTTCTGACTGATAATATTGAACATCTCCATCACCTCTTGCTACAGATGTAGTTGATTTGATTCCTGTGTAGTTCATCCAGCCAGAAAGTAGGGGTGGGACATTCATCTGTCTTCTCATCTAGACCTCACTTGGCAGGAGTAGATGTGCTATAAATAATTGCTATTGAATTAACGACTTATTTCATGCCATACTAAATATGCTCCATGAGTATGGTATGAAGCAGTTATTGAATGTTTAGTAATAGTCCAACTTATTTTCTGAGCCTTATTCAAGGCCTTTCATAAATATTCCAAAATGTACCCTGAAATATATACCTAGATGGTATTCTAATGCCATCCTCTTCCCTCCTATAGAATTTTCTTTTAGTAATTATGTCTGACACCTCATCAATATATGTTGCTGTTGTTTTCATGTGCCTTCAAGTTGATTCTGACTCCTATTGACCCCACATGCTAGAGTAGAACTGCCCCATAGAGTTTTCTAGGCTGTAATCTTTATGAGAGCAGATTGCCAGGTTTTTGTTGTTCCCCAAGAAACAGCTAGGTGGGTTCAAACCACCAACTTGTCGATTAACAACAGAAAGCTTAAGCATTGAGCCACCAGGCCTCCTTTTATGTGCTATAGAATTTACTTTTATTAAGTCTTGGCATATTATCAACTTAAAATATAGTGAGTGGCCTCCTAGGCTTGGGTCTGGTCTAAGAATGCTGACTACCATTCTGTTTACACAGATGTAATGATTTCCCCATGCACAGCTACAGTTTAGAAAGAAATGTTTGGTAGCAGAACTCCCAGAAGAAGGTTTTTGGGAAATTTTGGTGCAGTTGGCTTGTTTTTACCTCATAGCCATGGAATCGAGTAAACAAAATTTCCTCTGCATGTTGGCTGTTAAGAGTGTTTAGCGCCACACTGTAGTTGCCTCATGGCAAGAACGCTATGTATTTCCCCATAAGCCTTGCTCTTGGCCTCAGTTTGTACACTACTCTTGGTTTTTCCCTTTCCACCAATTGTGTTATTAGTGTGTTTTGTGAATCCCTATAAATCTTTCTTGAAATCCATGAAAGTATAAAGAGTTGCAGGTGACTGTGTGGTCACTTTGCACTATGACTGCCATTAAGTCAAATTCGTCGGGTTTATATTAGTTTAATTAATTGAAGTTACAAATTACCACAAATGTGGTGGCTTAGAACAACAGAAATGAACTTTCTCACAGATCTAGAGGCCAGAAGTCCAACACTGGCATCACTGAGGGAAATCAAGACGTCAGCAGAACTGTGCCCCCTCAGAGGGCCCTAGAGGAGAATCTGTTCTTGGCCTCTTCCAGCTGCTGGAACGCAGTCTTCAAGGTCAGCATCTGATGTCTCTCTCTGTGCAATCTTCCCATTGCTTCTCTGTGTGTCATATCTGCTGCTGCCTCCTTCCTATGAGGACACCTGTGATTATAATGGACCTCCAGGATAATCTCCCCATGTCAAGAGCTTAAATTTTTGTTTTTTAATTTTTATTATGATTTGGGTGCAAATTTACAGAGCAGATTTAGTGTTTTCTTTTCTTTTTTTAAATTTTTATTGTGATTCGGGTGAAAGTTTACAGAGCAAATTCATTTTTCATATGACAGTTCATACACATTTTGTCTCATGACATTGATTGCAATTTCCCACAATGTGACAGCTCTCTTCCTACTTCCTCCCCATAAGTACATATACTGCTGTCAAGTCAAATCCGACTCATAGCGAGCCCTCCTTGGGTTTCCAAGGCGGTATCTCTACAGAAATAGATTGCCCAGAAGGAGGAGTAGCTGGTGGGTTTGAACCACCAGCCTTCTGGTTAGCAGTCAAATGCCTTAGGCACTACACCACAAGAGCGCCTACTTCCTCCCCATAGTTACCTGTTCCCTGTGTCCCCTCCCATATACTCTTACCACACACACTCCCAGCTGTCTCCCTGTGCATACACTGCCTTTCTATTCTCCCATGATTGATCTCTCCAAGGAGTGTATCTACCTGATGTACGTGTTCAGCCCATATGCCTGTCTTTATTTGGCTCCAAGCCACAGGAATGAATTCAATTCCAGACCTGACGGGTAACTAGGGGCCATAGTCTCAGGGATTTCACCAGGATCTATCAGACAGCAAATCTTGTCTTTTTATTTTATGATTTTGAGCTTTGTTCCACATTGTTCTCCCACTCTATCCAGGATTTCCTACACAGATCCCCCTCCAAGTGGTTGACTGCAAAGCAGATTTGTTTTACTCTCAACAGTTCATGTGCATTTGATTTCATGGCTGAGATTATAATCCCCAACCATAAAAAGCTCTTCTTCCTTCTCCCTGTGACTACCCCTTTCCTGTGCCCTTCTCATCTATGTATTCCTGTCTGTACAGCTTTCCCTCTATGTGAATGTGGCCTTTCTGATGTCTCATGGTTGATTGATCTAAAGGTTACATCTCCCTAGGGTAAGTAGGTGCATCGCCCTGGAGTAGGTGCTCTGCTTGTAGATCTTTCTACTGTTGGGCTGAGAGCTAATCCATGGAAGTGAATCCATTTCCAGGCCCAAAGGATAAGCCAGGGCTATAGTCTCAGGGGCTTCACCAGGCTCTATCCGACCAGTAATTCTGGTCATTTCTGTGTTTTTGAATTTTGTTCCACATTTTTCCTCTCACTCAATCCAGGATCTCCAGTTTTGATCCTTTCCCGAGTGGTTGGCACTGGTAGCCAGGCACCATCTAGTTCTTCTGGTCTCAGGGTTGTGAAGGCTGAGGTCCTTGTGGTTCATCATATATTTGGACTTTTTTTTTCCAAGTGACTTTGATTTTCTTAACTCTTCTTTGCTCCAGATGAGATAAGACCAATAGTTGCATCATGGAGGGCTGCTTTAAAGCTTTTAAAACCCCAGTTGCTACTCACCAAAGTAGGTTGTAGAACAAGATTTTTAGGTTCTATATCGTGTCATATTTTTGGCGTTCATGGCCTTGTTTTAATTGTCTTCAGCTTCAACCTGAACTTGCATGTGAGCAGTTGATGGTCTGTTCCACAGTCAGCTCCTGAATTTAGAGACCATCTAAAGAACAGATTTCATGCATTGAACACCAGTGACCAAAAACCAGAGGAATTGTGGGATGACATCAAGAGCGTCATCCATGAAGAAAGCAAAAGGTCACTGAAAACACAAGAAAGGAAGAAAAGACCAAAATGGATGTCAGAAGAGACTCTGAAACTTGCCCTTGAATGGAGAGTAGATAAAGCAAATAGACAAAATGACAAGATAAAAGAGCTGAACAGAAGATTTCATAGAGCAGCTTGAGAAGACAAAGCCAATTATTATAATGAAATGCGCAAAGACCTGGAGTTAGAAAACCAGAAAGGAAGAACACACTCAGCATTTCTCAAGCTGAAAGAACTGAGGAAAAAATTCAAGTCTTGAGTTGCAATATTGAAAGATTCAAAGGCCAAAATATTGAATGATGCAGGAAACATCAAAAGAAGATGGAAGGAATACACAGAGTCACTGTAACAAAAAGAATTTGTCAATGTTCATCCATTTCAGGAGGTGGCATATGATCAAGAACAAATGGTATTGAAGGAAGAAGTCAAAGTTGCACTGAAGGAATTGGCAAAGAACAAGGCTCTAGGAATGGATGGAATACCCACTGAGATGTTTCAACAAATGGATGCCATGGAGGCACTCACTCAGCTATGCCAAGAGGTTTGGAAGACTGCTACCTGGCCATCTGACTGGAAGAGATCCATATTTGTACCCATCCCAAAGAAAAGTGATCCCAGAGAATGTGGAAATTATTGAACAATATCATTAATATCACAGGCAAGTAAAATCTTGCTGAAAATAATTCAAAAATTGTTGCAGCAGTATACTGACAGAGAGCTTCCAGAAATGCAAGCTGAATTCAGAAGAGGACATGGAATGAGGGATATCATTGCTGATGTCAGATGGATCTTAGCTGAAAGCAAGGACTACCAGAAAGATGTTCACTTATTTTTATTGACTAGCCAAAAGCATTCAATTGTGTGGATCATAACAAATAATGGATAATATTGAGAAGAATGGCAATTCCAGAACACTTGATTATATTTATGAGGAATCTGTACATAGACAGGAGGCTATCATTTGAACAGAACAAGGAGATACTGCATGGTTTAAAATCAGGAAGGGAGTGTGCCAGGGTCGTATCCTTTCACCATACTTATTCAATTTGTTTGCTTAGCCAATAATCCAAGAAGCGGGACTATATGAAGGAGAACATGGCATCAGTATTGGAGGAAGACTCATTAACAACCTGTGATATGGAGATGACACAACTTTGCTTGCTGAAAGTGAAAATGACTTGAAGCACTTACTGATGAAGATTAAAGACTGTAGTCTGCAGTATGGATCGTTGTTGTTGTTGTTAAGTGCTGTCGAGTTGTTTCCGACTCACAGCGACCTCATGCACAGCAGAACAAAACACTGCCCGATCCCACGCCAGCCCCACAATCCCTGCTATACTTGAGCCCATCATCGCAGCCACCGTGTCAATCCATCTCGTTGAAGGCCTCCCCCTCTTTCGTTGACCCTCCACCTTACCAAGCATGACATCCTTCTCCAGGGAATGGTCCCTT